>NW_017307091.1:303743-342774 GCF_000935625.1 Nanorana parkeri
GGGCAGGGCCCTCCTTACCATCTTGTCTTGAATTGTATTGTAACTGTAATGTCTTCCTTATATTGTAAAGCGCTGTGCAAACTGTTGGCGCTATATAAATACTATGTAATAATAATAATAACTGAAGAACTATATAAGGGGTATAAGGACCTCCTTCCTTTTGTCGTTGAGATAAATAGAGATCTATAAAAGTGAACTTGGACCTCCTGCTGATGATCCCTCAAATGATAACTAAAGATCTATGTAGGGGAATCATGGCCTCCTTCCTCTTGCCAGGGATCAATCTAGTGATGAATACAAATCTATATAGGAGAACTGGGACCTTCTGCTGATGATGCCTCTAGTCAGGGCCGGACTGGCCATAGGGCAAACCGGGGACTTGCCCGGTGGGCCGGGCCGGACACAATCAACCTGATTGTGTTCGGGCCGGTCCGCTATGCCCGATGGCTGGCTCTGTGCAGAGCAGTGTCTACTGTGTGTTAGCGAGCAGAGCCGGCACTACCACACAGTAGACACTAGAGGGCGCTGGAGGATCGTGGCAGGCAGTGCTGAGGTCCCCACTGCTGCGACCCGTCCTGTCAGCTCGCTCTCTCCTCCAGGCCGCTGCAGCTACAGAACGATCGCAACTGCGTACATGGTCTTCATCTCTGTCGGATGCAGACCGTGTACCTGAATCTGCGCCGGCACTCGGATCCTTTCGGCCAGCGCTCTTTCAGTGAACACTGGCCGAAAGCATTGTGAAGAAATGATTGGTAAGGTCTGGGGGAGAGGGGGGACGGCACGGACTGGGGTTGTGTGTGTGTATGTATATATATATATATGTACAGGGGTTGTATTTTTTTACTGGGGGGAGGGAGTTTGGGGAGTAGAAGTGTATTAGGCTGCATTCACACCTTTATTTTGGGTGCAATTAGGGATTTCTGCTTCAGGAACTTGCGTTTTCCTGCAACAGAAATCCATAATTTGGCATTTACAAATGGCAGCTGTCACCTAAGTTAACGATCAGGTGACAAAAGTTGCATGTAAACAACTACACTCCGCATGTAATGATATGTGATATGTTTACATTCCGCTAGGAATCAATACAATACCCTTTGGTGAGCTTTGCAGGATCTGAGGGGGCTCTGCAGGATCTGAGGGGGCTCTGCAGGATCTGTGGGGGGCTTTCCTGCGTCTCAAAGGGGCTTTGCTGGATCTGTGGTGGGCTCTGCGAGGTCTATGGTGGGCAGAGCCCACCACAGATCCTGCACAGCCCCCTGAGACTGCAGACACACAGGCAGATTGCAGTCTTAACTGCTGTTTCTTCCAAAACATCCACACAAGCTGTTTTATGACCCTTCATTGTGAGTACCATTGCAATTTTATCTTTTGTGTCTTTTAAAATAAAAAATAATCTGCACTAGGTTGGGCGCCCTTCTGTCCTTTATTGTATTCCAGTTTTACAGTTTCTCCCGGCTGAAGTGGGGCAGCACCCCTAGTTGTTTTATAAATACTTAATCATCAGGATGCGTGCACAGCGCTTTGACTTCACTATATTGGCTGTGCAGGATCTGTAAAAATCATCAACCGGGTCTCAGGGGGGATTTGCAGGATCTGTGTCGGGGTCTATGGTGGGCTCTGCAGGGTCTCAGGTGGGCTTAGCAGCCTGAGACCCCGCAGAGCCCACCACAGACCTTGCAAAGCCCACCTGAGACCACAGCCGAGTGGGGTAAATTTAGTGTGTGGGGGGGCGCCCGAGATAATGTTTTGCAGGGATTTTTAGTCCTCTATAGCTGATGGTATTCTGCATTAGAGTGTAAGCTCCTCTGTACACTGAGGAGCTTACACTCTGATGTGATTGGCTCAGTTTTCTCTGTACAGCACTGCGGTATATGTCAGAGCTTTATAAATGTATAATAATAGTGTGTGACTGTGCGGGGGACATTAGAGTGTAAGCCACTTTAGTGCAGAGAATGCCAGGGGGGTTGGGGGGCCAGTGAGATCCGATTCTCTATAGTAATATGTCTGTGAAGGTTCATTCATCCAGGTCACATGGTATATCTGTAAAAAATAAGTCAAGGCAACTGGACTTTCTGTATTTTTCTTGAAGAGGTTTCACTGGCCATCCAACCAGCTTTCTCAATTCAGAAATTTCTGAATTGAGAAAGCTGGTCGGATGACCAGTGAAACGTCTTCAAGAAAAATACAGCAAGTCCAGTTGCCTTGACTTATTTTTTACAGATATTCTCTATAGCAAGCTTCCTATATTGTAGCAAGGCTTGTGTGTCAGCTGTAGCCCTCCGGTACTTACTAGTGGCCGGCCCTGCACCTCGATTGCGCTTCTGTGTTTGGCTCCGCCCCCTGTTGTGAGGGGTGGGGCCTGTTGGTGGTCACGTGATTGGGCTGCTCAGTCTAAAATGCCCGGGCCTATTTTTAGTCCCAGTCCGGCCCTGCCTCTAGTGATAATAAAGATCTATATAGAGGAATTGGCATCTCCTAGACCTGTAGAGGGGAATCGGTACCTCCTTCATCCTGCCAGGGATCCCCCTAGTGGTAACTAATGATCTATAGAGGGGAATTATGACATACTTCCTCCTGCCAGGGATCCCTCTAGTGATAACTAAAGAACTATATAGGGGTATAAGGACCTCCTTTTTTGCCAGTGATCTCTCTAGCAATAAGTAGAGATCTATATAGACAAACTAGGACCTCCTGCTGATGATCCCCCTAGTGATAAATAAAGATCTTTATAGGGGAATCTGAACCTTCCTTACCTCCTGGGGATCCCTCTAGTGGTAAATAAAGATCTATAGAGGGAAACTGGGACTTCCTTCCTCCTGCCTGGGATTTCTCGAATGATAACTAAAGGTCTAAAGAGAGGAATCTGGACATCCTTCCTCCTGCTGGGGATCCCTCTAGTGATACCTAAGGATCTATGTATGGAAATCGGGACCTCCTCAGAGGCTTATATTTCCCTTAGTGCATTGTGTTGCATTTAGAAACGTTGAGCTGCATCTTCCACTGCTTTGATCAATCTTCTTGAAGGATTGCGCTATAAAATATTCAGTGAGATAAATCAAGTGATCCGTTGTATTCTCACTTTTCTACCATCTTTGAGTAGCATAGTACAACACTGTACTGCCAGCAAGATACAAAAAGGTTCCAGATCTACAGATTGATTGTTTATGGAAGATCTGCCTGTGTGCAGTCAGAGGGTGAAGGATGAGTCAGAGACCGCATTGTATCTAAAGTATAATTTATTATATAGCTAATTTTCTTCTCATTCATCTCGTGAGGTAGATAGTGGTGGATGAGAGGGGATCACTTTCCCTCCTTCTCTGCCCATTCTTTGTAGGCTCCGAGGTAGTTCCGGGCTCTGTAGGAAGGACAGACAGCAGTGAGGGGACATTGTATCACACCACACACATTGACCTTGATTTGCTAAAGGAGTAGAGTAGAGGTGCACCGAAATGACATTTTCAGAACCGAAAATGGAAAAAAAAAATGTCAGGCCGAAACGGAAACCTTTTTTTTTTACCTTTTCAAATTCTTTTAAATATTTTTATTTTTTAACTAAACTGTTGGGGGCTCCGGGGAAATATTAGGGGTCCCTCTTAAAATAGAAAAAGAGATTGAGTACACAGAGTCCTCAATCTCTTTTTCTGTAGCCTCTGTTATCAATGAACAGGAATCCTCTATACTGAGTGTTCCTGTTCATTCATACCTTGTGGAGATAGTATGTTTACCATGTCCACAATCATGAAAGAACAGGAGGTGATGTAGATCACTTCCTATTCATTCATAATTGGGGACACAGTAAACATACTGTCATCAATTATTTACAAACACTCAGCGATCACTAAGTGTTTGTATCTGCTCTCCATCCTGGATCAGCTGTCACAGGAGGCTGAGTAAACGGTGCGTGGAGGAGAGCTCAATCTCTTCTGACAGCTGACTCCTCCCCTGCACCGCCGGCCTGGCCTCCTCTGACAGCTGTCTCCGCCCACACCACCGCTCTCCCGTGCTGTCACAGGAGGCTGAGCTCTCCTCCTGTGACAGCAATGCAAGCTGTCTCCGCCCCACACCAACACTCTCCTAATCTGTCACAGGAGGCTGAGCGGTTTGGGAGGAGAGACGCCGGCCGCTCACATCGCTCTCCTCCCGCACCCCTCAGCCTCCTGTGACAGTTTCTCTCCTCCCCGTTGGGACACAGAGCAGCGCATTTTGCCATAAGTGCCATTTTCGGCCGATATGTTTCGGCGGCCGAAATTTCGGTTCATCCCTAGAGTAGAGCCCTGGTGCCCAACACACCTAGTCACATGTTGGGGTTAGAACTGAGGCCATCAGGAAATGTTGTGACTGGGGCTAAGACTGAGGCCAACTGGAGATGATATAACTGTGTGGGGCTTGGACTAAGGCTGTTAGGTGACGATGTGACTATGCGAGATCACCTGACTATGTGTGGCTAGGATGGAGGCCTTTGTGATGGTCGTGTGACTATGAGGGGCTAGGACTGAGGCCGTCAGGAGATCATCTTTGTGGGGCTAGGATGGAGGCCTTTCCGATAGTCGTGTGACTCTGAGGGGCTTAGACTGAGGCCGTCAGGAGATCACCTGACTATGTGGGACTAGGACTGAGGCCTTTCCAATGGGCGTGTGACTATGAGGGGCTAGGACTGAGGCCATCAGGAGATCACCTGACTATGTGGGGCTAGGATGGAGGCCTATCCAATGGTCGTATGACTATGAGGGGCTAGGACTGAGGCTGAAGAGTGGAAATTAAATTCAGACTAATGTGAGTTCATTGAAGTTTGTTTAATATAAATAAGTTTGGTCACTTTTTTACAGGTATTTTTAATGGAATTTGAGGTCATGTGATTTGGTAACATACAATTAATTGGAGTTAGAAAAAAAAAAAAAAAAAAGCTTATATGTTTTATAACCACTAATGCAGTGTATGCAGTCAGTAAAACATATGTGTAGGCAGTGGAGACGATGTGCACTCTGTTTGTTGTGCTCACTCACATTATAACATACGTGTAGGGACAATACGCACATTGTACACACTATATGACATACGCACTTTTTGTATCCCAGGCCAACGGCGATGTCGGCGGCTCGCTGTCCTCTCCTGCCCAGATGGCAGTGGAATATCAGGTTGCCATCGTCCACTTTTGGTTTCTCTACATTATATTTCTTTTTAAATGCGTCTGCGTCCATCTGCAGAGCTCCTTCTACTTCCGCCACTGAAAGACACCAAAACCGTGACACATGTATGCCCTCACCTGAGAGTACATCCCACAGACAACATGGCGTCACTTGTCTGTACATCCCATACTCAACATGGTGGACATGACGTCACCTGACCCTACATCCCACAGACAACATGATGGACATGATGTTACCTAGCTGTACATCCCACAGCCAACATGGCAGACGTGACATCACCTGACCCTACATCCCACAGACAACATGACGGACATGATGTTACCTAGCTGTGCATCCCACAGCCAACATGGCAGACGTGACATCACCTGACCCTACATCCCACAGACAACATGACGGACATGATGTTACCTAGCTGTGCATCCCACAGCCAACATGGCAGACGTGACATCACCTGACCCTAGATCCCACAGACAACATGACGGACATGATGTTACCTAGCTGTACATCCCACAGCCAACATGGCAGACGTGACATCACCTGACCCTAGATCCCACAGACAACATGACGGACATGATGTTACCTAGCTGTACATCCCACAGCCAACATGGCAGACGTGACATCACCTGAACCTAGATCCCACAGCAAGCACAACAGGTATGACCTCACCTTACCCTACATCCCACAGTCAACACAGCAGATATAACATCACCTGACCTTACATCCCAGTCAACACAGCAGATATGACGTAACCGGACCCTATATCCCACAGACAACATGGAGGACATGACATCACCTGACTGTACATCCAACAGACAAGATGGCCTCACCTGACCGTATATACCACACTCAACATGGACATGTCACCTGAATCTACATCCCAGTCAACACGGCAAACATGACATTACCTGGCCTTATATACCACAGACAACATGACGACGTCTGTCCATACATCCCACAGACAACATGACAGACATGACATTACCTGGCCTTATATACCACAGACAACATGACGACGCCTGTCCATACATCCCACAGACAACATGACAGACATGACATTACCTGGCCTTATATACCACAGACAACATGACGACGCCTGTCCATACATCCCACAGACAACATGACAGACATGATGTTACCTGGCTGTACATCCCACAGCCAACATGGCAGACGTGACATCACCTGACCCTCGATTCCACAGCCAGAACAACAGGTATGACATCACCTGACCCTACATGCCACAGACAACATGGCGGCCATGATGTCACCTGACTATACATTCAGGAGACAACATGGCCTCACCGGACCGTATATCCCACACTCAACCTGGCAGACATGATGTCACCTTAACCTAAATCCCACAGTCAACATGGCAGACATGACATCTCCTGACCATATATCTCACAGACAACATGACATCAACAGACCATACTTCCCACGGACAACATGGTGTCTCCTGACCATACATCCCACATTCAATATGGTGAACATAACATCACCTGGACATACGTCCCACAGACAACATGGTGGACATGACGTCACCTGTCCCTACATCCCACAAACAACATGGCAGACATGATGTCTCCTGACCATACATTCCACAGACACCAAGGTGGACATGATGTTACCTGACCATACATCCCACAAACAACATGGCGGATATGATGTCACCTGACCATACATTCCACAGACACCATGGCAGACATGATGTCTCCTGACCATACATTCCACAGGCACCATGGCAGACATGATGTTACCTGACCATACATTCCCAGACACCATGGCAGACATGATGTTACCTGGCATATTGATGGCGTTTGGGATTTTTCCACTCTTCAACTCCTCGGGATTTCGGACATCAAATAGGTGGATGGATCCGGAACTGAGCAGCTTCTTCAGCTCATCATATGAGATCACACCGCCTGTGAATGGGGAGGAAAGGGGGTCATTATCTGTCAGAGATCCCCGAGCACCCGTGCAGCCACCGTCCCAGGCAGATCTACACCATACCCCTTAATGTATGGCGCTCTATGACCATTTCTTCCACGTGTAAAGTTGGTCACACTTATCGATAGGATCATTCTATTAAATGAAAATTGGAGGCCCTTTGTTTTTGGATTGAGTCCCTTCACAGTACAAAGCAGTCTTCTGCCGCACATGGGTTTTTGTGCATCGCCGTGAAAAATCGGTCCTGTCTGCAATATTACAGAGCGCAACGCACAGGACACCACACTTTGCAGCACATGTGCGTTTGGGCGCCATTCACAATAAAAGTAACGTGTGGGACCTTAGAGTGCTCCTAATCGAGGTTGATCTCGTCTTATGACTGAAACAAATGTGTGTGTGTTGGAGAACTGATCAATAAACAATTGGTGATAAACGATTGTTCATCGTTCCTTGTAGGTCCTCGGAAATCGACCAGCAACTGGAAAATTGACACGAGAACCCCAAGTTCCCCAATCTGGACACAGGTAACAACTGTAAACAACACCCACGCATGAAAATCTTACTACTGCACGTAGATGTCAAGAAATCACACCCATAGCTTCTCAGTAACTAGGGCGAGGGCCTTGGGAGAATAAAACCGTGCTGGGAAACAATGATCACACCCTGCAATGCTGCTGACGGCCACTAGAGGGAGACTCACCCAAGTCTAGTTGGCTGGACACACAAAGGCAGATAGAAATCTTGCATACGATCTGGTGAACTCTAAGGGCTGCAGAGCAGCCAAGTGAATCCCACTCGCTTCTGTGATTCCTCCAGCTATCCTGTGAGCTAGAATCCTTGCGTTATCACTTTTCCCACTGCCCACATACGTACGACAGACACGTGGGTATACACTTAGTTTTTTTTTCATTCAGCTCGAAAAAAAATCTAACAGATTCCTCCATCCATGCCCACGGTAAGCAGCATGGACTGGCGGCTATTGTATTTTGACAGTCAGTCCTGCTGACTGTCAAAATGTTTGACCAGAGCTTGCATCTGAATGGATGTAGGTGTTGTCAGCTGACAATTTTTGGCCTGTAGCATTTCATTTTGAAAGGATGTGGGGCGGGAGCCAGCCGTCAGGGCCACCCGCTACATTTTGTCTGGTTCATCAACAATCAGAGGAAATTTTCTGCCAGTATACCCAGCTTAAGGGCTAGTTCACACCAGCCACAGTGCTTTCCGGCCCGATTCCGGCTAGAACGCACTGGATCGCATTGCGGCCGGCTCACTTTGTTGTGGGGCGGCAGCATTTTTTCTGACCGGACCGCAAGCATTGATGTGCCATGCGTTCCCGTGCGGCCGGAGGGCATGGCGGTGCATTAAACTCAATGGCACCGTTGCCACGCCCTCCGGCCGCACAGGAACGCATGGCACATCAATGCCTGCGGTGCGGTCAGAAAAAATGCTGCCGCCCCACAACAAAGTGAGCCGGCTGCAATGCGATCCAGTGCTCTCCGGCCAGAATCGGACCGGAATCGCACTGTGGCTGGTGTGAACTAGCCCTATGGGATGCTTGCCCCCACCTGCAGTTTGTCAGCCATACACAAGCAAATCCTTGTGGGCAGATACCTCCATTCACAATAAACAGCGTGGATGGAGACAGCAACCTGCCGCGGCTATTGAAGTTGACAGTTGGACCGGCCAGCTGTCAAAATACCTGAACAGTGCCAGTATCTGATTGGACACAGGTGCTGTTTTGCTGACAATTTTCTGCCTTGATCCTTCGGGGAGCCGGCCGCCAGTGCCACCCGCTGAGCGAATTTGATCTGCCCTATCAGGAATGAGCTGAAATTTGCTTTGCCATCACCTGCAGTATGTCAGCTGATTCATCTGTAAGGCCCCATTCACACCTATGCGTATTGTAATATGCGCGTCTGCCGCGCGACCGTCACGCGGTTTTTTTACCACGATTCGCGGTAAAAAAGTCGCCCGGCTGTCGCGCGATTCCAAAGGCTACTTGGCAGTATACAAATGGAAAACGCCCTACAAAACGGACCAATACGCAGCAAAAAACGCTCCGGGACCTTTTCATGCGTGGGCCGTTTTGTAGTGCGTTCGGGACGGGCGGAAATATGGACAGGTGGGAACGATACCATTGACTACAATGCTATTTATTTTTTTGACCGTTTTGTAGAGCGTTCATCGAGCGTAGGACGCGCTACAAAACGGTCAGGTGTGAATGGGGCCTTAGACAACGGTACACACAGATCCTTGTGCGGCAGATACAAGAGTTTGTAGATGCGGAAACTAATCTGCTTGTATTCAGCAGCCTCACAATGCAATTTCATACAGATTACCAGAGAGTTTACAACCACGCAAGCAGTCACTAGTAATACAGGACATTATCATTATTATTATACAGGATTTATATGGCACCAACAGTTTGCGCAGCGCTGTACAATATAGGGAAGACATTACAATCACAATACAAATCAAGACAAGATGGTAAGGAGGGCCCTAGCCTTGTGCACAGAAGCCATTTCTCAATGTTTATATTGAATACCCCCTAGGTGGGCAGTGCATAGAAGTACTACAGGTGAAACTCGAATAATTAGAATATTGTGCAAAAGTAATTGCAGTAATTGCTGCAAAAGGGGCCCAAACCAAGTACTGAGTACATATGCATGCTTGTACTTTTCAGAGGTCTGATATTGTTCTATGTACAATCCTTGTTTTATTGATTGCATGTAATAATCTACTTTTCTGAGATTGTGGATTTGGGGTTCTTACAACAAAGGTGCAAAGAAATTTGGGTAACTATTGGCCATTGAAAGGATATCTGTGATAACAACTCGCTTCTCCGACATTGGATCTCACAGCCGGCATTCAGCCGGGTTACACTAGCTGGTCTATAGGGGACTCAGGAATGTGCTGAATCACACTGACTGTCATTAATGAGCACCCTCAAGACACAACAGTCCTCCCAGGGAACTTCAGGGGGCGGGGCTTGCTGGTATGGACAATTAGAATTTTGGTTGTGCTATAAGGACTCTGATTGGTTGATATCCCGACTATGAGAAGTTGCAGCAAAAACGTGAATGTGCAGGAAAGCCGAGCGCCATAGTTACTGGATCGAACAGAGCGATCTGACGCCCCATATACAAGAAGACATATAGTTCTATGGGGAAAGTAGGGAGCACTTACATACATGTACATACACACGTGAAATACATACATGTACATACACACGTGAAATACATACATGTACATACTCACGTGAAATACATACATGTACATACACACATGGAAACACATACATATGTGCTGCCAAATGTCTTCTCGGCACAGATTTGTGCTTTAGTATTGGTTGAAATAATTTACCCGCACGCGGGAGATCTGTGATAGGAATGTATGATCTCTGCTGCATTTGGAAGGGGAAAAGTTGTTAAAACTGGGAATATATGGTTTTCTTGTATGTGCCCCTGGATATCATCCTCTGTGGGGCCATGGATATGCTCCTCTGTGGGTCTCTGAATAACGTCCTGTACGGGCCCCCTAAATACTGTCCTCCGTGGGGCCCTGGATACCAACTTCTTTCGCCACCTGGATACTGTCCTATGTGGGGCCCTGGATACCATCCTCTGTAGGCCCCTCGATATCCTCCACCGGAGGCTACTGAATACTCACATGCCCCCTGCAGGGAACTTAGAGTAATACAGAAGGACCAGCAGTGCATGCAAGGTTGGCCAGCATGCTGGAAAATATCTGCCAATGTTTGAGCTCTTCTCCTCCAAGGTTAGTTATGTAATGATAAGTTCAGAAATTGGTGGTCAGTTGGGGCATCATTGGATGCTTAGTGAGAACTCCCGTAATTGGGTGCCAGTATACGATATGGAGAAAAATATGGATATGGAGAAAAAGCAGTTGTTATGGGTTCAGGGACCCGCATATTTATACCTCCCATTAGACCACATCCCGGCCACCTACATACGTTGCACTCACCGGAGCTCATATTCATTCTTCTGCCCCCCCCATTACACCCCCCCCCATTATATATCCCACCCTGGCCACCTACATGTTGCACTCACGGGAGCTCATATTCATTCTACTGCCCGCCATTATATATCCCGCCCTGGCCATCTACATGTTGCACTCACGGGAGCTCATATTCATTCTACTGCCCGCCATTATATATCCCGCCCTGGCCATCTACATGTTGCACTCACGGGAGCTCATATTCATTCTACTGCCCGCCATTATATATCCCGCCCTGGCCATCTACATGTTGCACTCACGGGAGCTCATATTCATTCTACTGCCCGCCATTATATATCCCGCCCTGGCCATCTACATGTTGCACTCACGGGAGCTCATATTCATTCTACTGCCCGCCATTATATATCCCGCCCTGGCCATCTACATGTTGCACTCACGGGAGCTCATATTCATTCTACTGCCCGCCATTATATATCCCGCCCTGGCCATCTACATGTTGCACTCACGGGAGCTCATATTCATTCTACTGCCCGCCATTATATATCCCGCCCTGGCCATCTACATGTTGCACTCACGGGAGCTCATATTCATTCTACTGCCCGCCATTATATATCCCGCCCTGGCCATCTACATGTTGCACTCACGGGAGCTCATATTCATTCTACTGCCCGCCATTATATATCCCGCCCTGGCCATCTACATGTTGCACTCACGGGAGCTCATATTCATTCTACTGCCCGCCATTATATATCCCGCCCTGGCCATCTACATGTTGCACTCACGGGAGCTCATATTCATTCTACTGCCCGCCATTATATATCCCGCCCTGGCCATCTACATGTTGCACTCACGGGAGCTCATATTCATTCTACTGCCCGCCATTATATATCCCGCCCTGGCCATCTACATGTTGCACTCACGGGAGCTCATATTCATTCTACTGCCCGCCATTATATATCCCGCCCTGGCCATCTACATGTTGCACTCACGGGAGCTCATATTCATTCTACTGCCCGCCATTATATATCCCGCCCTGGCCATCTACATGTTGCACTCACGGGAGCTCATATTCATTCTACTGCCCGCCATTATATATCCCGCCCTGGCCATCTACATGTTGCACTCACGGGAGCTCATATTCATTCTACTGCCCGCCATTATATATCCCGCCCTGGCCATCTACATGTTGCACTCACGGGAGCTCATATTCATTCTACTGCCCGCCATTATATATCCCACCCTGGCCACCTACATGTTGCACTCACTGGAGCTCATATTCATTCTAAAGGCCCCCATTAGATATCCCACCCTGGCCACCTACACGTTGCACTCACTGGAGCTAATATTCATTCTTCTGCCCCCCCCATTACATCCCCACCCTGGCCTCTTACATGTTGCACTCACCGGAACTCATAGTTGTGTTATCTGCCAGTCTTGTCGTGACTCCCAGCCGTGTTAGAAGCTTCCTAAGGAACATTGTACAGTGTCCGCCCTTCCATCCTATATACACAGCCCTGCCCCTCCTCCTGGGTCATGTGACCAGTGTGCTAAGGGAGGGGGGCGAGTGTGCGAGTGACTGTCAGTACAACACACGCTGCTTTTCCTGCACACAGTACAGGTTCTCTTTACTCCCCCAGGCTCTGCAATGTGAACACATCATATGATCCTTCTGCTCCTTATCGGAGTAACTGCAATATGTGTTCTCTTGCAGGAGCGTTCCATTGAAGCACATCGTCATCACCTTGGATTCAGGAACGGCTCTATGGCATACCACCCAACTGTCCTTCATGTGGAACCAATTCCACCTGTCCCTCTTTCCTCCTCTGTGGTCCCTCTTTTTGGTCTGATGTACAGATATCCATGAATGGGTTCTATTTCATACTAAAAGTGATAAGCTGGCCATACACTGGTAGACTTTTGTAGGAACCTTAATATGAAATGTCTCATCAGAACATTCAGTAATGCCATCAGAGACTTGACGTATTTTGTTCAAAATTTAATTTGATTGTATCCTTCGGTTTTGGAAATGAATGGAGTTTGCCAAATGAAAACCACATTCACTGTTAGAATTTCATTAATTGAGAAAAAAAATCCATCCTGCGCTTGATTTTTTTCATCACTACATTCGAAAACAATAATTGAACTGCGAGCAAAGAAAAAAATTACCCTTGCAGTGGAGTTTCCCCACCCCGCACTGCAAGGGTTAGGTGCTCGTTTTGTCTAGGGGGCTCAAATATGGAGGGGAACAGCTTACCATCACCTGAAAACTGGGGTTGTGTCGGGGTTTTATAGGTCCCGATGCTTCCATTGTGACCCCATCCCGGGTGGCAGGGGAACACATCATCACATAGAAATTGGGGGTGTATGGCGGTATGGTACATTATGACGGCTCCTTTTATGACCCCATCCTTGTTGTGACCAAGGGATGGAGGGGAACAGCTTACCATCACCTGGAAATTGGGGTTCTATGGGGGTATAATATGTCCTAATGGTTCCATGGTGACCCCATCCCACGTGGCGGGAAAAACATCATCTCATAGAAATTGGGGGTGTATGGCAGTATGGTACAGTATGACATGATGGCCCCTTGGAGACCTCATCCTGGGTGACCAGAAAAATCAAAGGAAACTGATCACCATCACCTGGAATCTGGGGTTGCATAGGGATACTGTATGTCATGATGGTTTCATGGTGACCCCATCCTGGGTGGCAGGGGAACACATCATCATTACCTAGAAATTGGGGGGTTGCATGGTGGTATGGTACCGTATGACATGATGGCCCCTTGGTGACCTCATCCTGGGTGACCAAGTTATGGAAGGGAACAGATCACCATCACCTGGAAACTGGGGTTGTATAAGGGTACTGTATGTCATGATGGTTTCATGGGGACTCCATCCCAGCTGGCAGGGGAACACATAATCATCATCTAGAAACTGGGGGGTGTATGGCGGTATGGTACAGTATGACATGATGGCCCCTTGGTGACCTCATCCTTGGGTGACCAAAAAACTCGAGGGAAACAGATCACCATCATCTTAAAATTGGGGGTGTATGGGTTTATTGTGCGCCATTATGGCTCCATGGTGACCCGGATACTAGTTGACCATGGAAAAGGTGACCAAGGCAAGCACAGACTGACACATAGTTTGCCACGGCTTGTGATGTCCAGGGACAATGTAGACTTCTATTGGAGGATTTTGTCCTTCACCAAACAGTGACCCTTTGCACCCATGGCTCCGTGATGTGCCTTTTGAAGCCACACCTCTTAATCTGGAATGTTCTGCACTGTATAGCACACACAGAGCACTTAACAGAAATTAGTTAAGAGGACATTTATGTTGTGCATTGTCTAGTATGTCCCGGCAACTCAAAGTGGTCAATCACATCTGTTCAGAACTGACCAACCACTACAAGCTCAATCATGGCCCTTCACATGCATCCTTTAATCTTACCATCTACTGTAGACAAAGCCAGCTACACCTTGTTGCTAATTTAATGACAGCAGGCGATGAAGGACGAAAAACCGGATTGTTCAGGAAGTTCCAGGCAGGCAGCAATATAGAAGGGGGAGGAGCCTTCTGCTGTACGTAGAGTCTGCTGCAGAAATACGTGCCTCATGGTGCTTGCTTGGTGGGGTTGGAGGTGCAGTATAGGCCCGGGGTCCCCACAGCAGCTATAGGAAGTAATATAAACCTACACACTGCAACCTCCCATCTTTCTAAACCTAGTTAATGAGATTCCATGGCAAAAGTATCACATGATCACACAAAGCCACACCTGGGAGTGTGCTGAGGTCATGTGATCAGTCAGGGACACTGTAATGAAAGCTGGCCATTTAATGAGGTCATGTGATCATTCAGAGACATAGTACTGAAAGCTGGCCATGCAATAAGGTTATGTGAACATTCAGAGACATTGTAGTGAGAGCTGATCACGATCATATGAATGGGTGGCGCTATTTAGATATTAATAAGCCATTACTAATTTTCCCCAAAAATTGTCTGCGCGTCTCTAGAGTGTTCGGGTTTCACTTGAAGAAAAGGTGGCAACCCTACTACCAGTGCTGTAGAAAAAACTGACCATGAGATATGTCATGTGATCTGCCAGAGACATGGCAGTGAGATCTGACTATGTCATCAGGTCATGTGATCAGTCAGAGCCAATGTACTGAAAGCTAACCATGCGAGGAGGGCACGTGATCAGTCAGAGCCAATGCCATGAATCTGGCAATGTGGTGAGGTCATGTGATCTGCCAGAGGCATTGTAGTGAAAACTGACCATGTGACGATATCATGTGATCTGTCAAAGACATTGTACTGAAAGCTAGCCATGTGATGAGGTTACGTGAACTGTCAGAGCCAATGCCGTGAAATCTGGCAATGTGGCAAGGTCATGTGATCTGCCAGAGGCACTGTAGTGAAAACTGACCATGTGATGATATCATGTGATCTGTCAGAGACATTGCAGTTATATCTGGTCATGAGTTCAGTCAGAGACAATGTAATATTAGTGGGTGTTGTGGTGTCATCCTCCTCCTTTGTGTATACAATAAATTAATTTTGCCTGTGCGAGAAGGCTCAGGTGGAGGCAGCCATCTGCCTGCAGCCTGCACTCTGTCACTCCTTGTATGCAGCACATCGGTTCGTAAAAGGCAGCTTCCATCGCCACCTAATCACACAGGTGGCCTCTATACCACCACACCCTCTGACCTTCATACATAGACAATAATCCGAGGTCGGGGAATGTGCTGAATCACAGTGACAGATGAGGAGCAGATAACAATGACGTGACAAAGAGGATTCACATAGCACAGCGAACAGACACACGCCTATTAATTGGGGGTGACCACAGTTACTTCAATATAATCCCTAACCTGATATATGGCGGCTTTATCAGTCGCTCGGCCGCGGCAGAGTTGTATCCATCGTTTCCGATCAATTAAACTGATATCTGATATATTGTATTTTCAATCAATACTGTGCGTGTTGCATTGTTCCAAATTTTAATTGACGACGAATCGCTCGTTCCTAGATTGACCTCTAATCGATATGTCTGTGTACCCGGCAAGGCGCAGTCCGCGCTCTAACGGGTGGTTGGACGCCACGTGTACGCAGCGCAGGTTCTCCATAAAGAATAGAAATGATTGGTGGTCGGTCTCACCGAGATTGTCTGGTTTGTTGGCCGATCCCATTGTACCATACTTGTTGCATGGCCCGGTGGCCTCTTATGGTGCTGCAATCAGCTGTTGTGCTGTGAACGTATATAGAGGAGAGAGTGAATGGAGAGATTGGGAAATAATGACCCGGGAAATGGAGCGTAATAAATTCAGCAAATAACCAGGAGGCGGGGGGACGAGGGTGGGGGAGGAGGGAACTGGGACAAAGTGACACAAGTAGAGGGGACAGAGGAGTGATCGGGGTGACCCCAATCTCCAGGCACAACTCCGACACCCCTAACATGAAGAGCCGCCTAGGTCTTCCACTTCCCTGGCTTCTCACCCTGACAGGTAACACCGGACGCTTTTTCCATGATCCTTGGTCACTTTCCATAGACTTACTGAGGGCTGAGCCACTGAGCTATGTCTATACAGAGCCACTGAGGCAACGCTATACAGAGCTACCCATATACATGGCTATTCCTAAACAGAGTTACCCCTATACCAAGATATTGTTATACAGAGCCACCCCTATATAGAGCTACTCATACACAGAGCTATCCCTAAACAGAGTTACCCCTATACTGAGATATTGTTATACAGAGCCACCCCTATATAGAGCTACTCATACACAGAGCTATCCCTAAACAGAGTTACCCCTATACTGAGATATTGTTATACAGAGCCACCCCTATACAGAGCTATACATATACAGAACTATTCCTAAACAGAGTTACCCCTATACCGAGATATTGTTATACAGAGCCACCCCTATACAGAGCTACCCATATACAGAGCTATTCCTAAACAGAGTTACCCCTATACCTAGATATTGTTATACAGAGCCACCCCTATATAGAGCTACTCATACACAGAGCTATCTCTAAACAGAGTTACCCCTATACCGAGATATTGTTATACAGAGCCACCCCTATACAGAGCTATCCCTAAACAGAGTTACCCCTATACCGAGATATTGTTATACAGAGCCACCCCTATACAGAGCTATCCATATACAGAGTTACCCCTATACTGAGATATTGTTATACAGAGCCACCCCTATACAGAGCTATACATATACAGAACTATTCCTAAACAGAGTTACCCCTATACCGAGATATTGTTATACAGAGCCACCCCTATACAGAGCTACCCATATACAGAGCTATTCCTAAACAGAGTTACCCCTATACCTAGATATTGTTATACAGAGCCACCCCTATATAGAGCTACTCATACACAGAGCTATCTCTAAACAGAGTTACCCCTATACCGAGATATTGTTATACAGAGCCACCCCTATACAGAGCTATTCCTAAACGGAGTTACCCCTATACCGAGATATTGTTATACAGAGCCACCCCTATATAGAGCTACTCATACACAGAGCTATCCCTAAACAGAGTTACCCCTATACCGAAATATTGTTATACATAGCCACCCCTATACAGAGCTATCCATATACAGAGCTATCCCTAAACAGAGTTACCCCTAAAACGAGATATTGTTATACAGAGCCACCCCTATAAAGAGCTATCCTTATACAGAGCTATTCCTAAACAGAGTTACCCCTATACCAAGATATTGTTATACAGAGCCACCCCTATACAGAGCTACCCATATATAGAGCTATCCCTAAACAGAGTTACCCCTACACCGAGATATTGTTATACAGAGCCACCCCTATATAGAGCTATTCATACACAGAGCTATCCCTAAACAGAGTTACCCCTATACCGAGATATTGTTATACAGAGCCACCCCTATACAGAGCTATCCATATACAGAGATATCCCTAAACAGAGTTATCCCTATACCGAGATATTGTTATACAGAGCCACCCCTATACAGAGCTACCCATATACAGAGCTATCCCTAAACAGAGTTACCCCTATACCGAGATATTCTTATACAGAGCTACCCATATACAGGGCTATCCCTAAACAGCGTTACCCCTTTAATTAGATATTCCTATACAGAGCTATCCCTAAACATAGTTACCCCTATACCGAGATATTCCAATACAGAGCCACCCCTATACAGAGCTACCCCTATACAGAGCCACCCCTGTACAGAGCTACCCATATTGAGAGCTACCCCTGTACAGTCACCCCTATACAGAGCCACCCCATATACAGTGCTATCCCTAAACAGCGTTACCCCTTTAATGAGATATTCATATACAGAGCCACCCCTATACAGAGCTACCCTTATACAGAGCCACTGAGGCAACACTATACAGAGCCACCCCTGTACAGAGCTACCCATATTGAGAGCTACCCCTGTGCAGCCACCCCTATACAGAGCCACTCCATATACAGGGCTATCCCTAAATTGAGCTAGCAAACCCTATACAGAGCTACTTCTATACAGAGCTAACATATCACTACCCCCGCCCCACCCCCAGCTTCAGGCCCTGGTGCAGTCGCACCGACTGCATCACCAGTAGGTCCGCCCCTGCTACAGAGCTATCCCTATACAAACTAATCTATACAGAGCCACCCCCATAAAGTGTTATCCCTATACAGAGCTAACCTTACACAAAGCTAAGACAACATTCTATAACAGCATTTTTTATATTCTGTGTATCATTCTATATTGGGATGTTATATTCTGTATATCATTCTATATTGGGATGTTATATTCTATATATCATTCTATTTCGGGGTGTTATATTCTGTATATCATTCTATATCGGGTGTTATATTCCGTATATCATTCTATATCGGGGGGTGTTATATTCTGTATATCATTCTATACCGGGTGTTATATTCTGTATATCATTCTACATCGGGGTATTATATTCTGTATATCATTCTATACCGGGTGTTATATTCTGTATATCATTCTACATCGGGGTATTATATTCTGTATATCATTCTATACTGGGTGTTATATTCTGTATATTATTCTATATCGGGTATTATATTCTGTATATCATTCTATATCGGGTGTTATATTCTGTATATTATTCTAGCTCAAGGTGTTGTGTTCTGGGTTATATACTATGCTAGAATATATTCTCTATATTAGAGTGTAATATCTTTATATTAGATGATAGATTGAGGGTATTGTCAGTTGTAATCTCCTCTTTCGTACATGTGATGCTCATTTCGGAGATTTGCAGAGACTTTGGCGATGTTTTCGCCATTCTTATGCTTCTTCTGTGGTCACCTCTCAGCATTCTTTTGTCTTACACACGATGTACTCAGATATTATTACTGTAGATTCTTCTCATATTATAAGTTTGCTTTCTAGTCAGACCTGCTGAAGTTCTAATGCTAATGATTTGACTGAGAAATCGTTGAGGTGGACTGAGGTGCATTCGTGTTTGGTTCTTGTAGCTCCGGTATTATTGGGGTTCTTCTCTGGATCTCTTGCAGCAGTGAGCGCAGTGAAGGTGACGATAAACACTCCAAGCGTCCAGGTGACCAGAGGTGGGACAGCTCTCCTCCCCTGCTCCTTCCGAACCACAGCCGCACTCAACCGTCTAAACATCATCTGGACGGTTACTCCACTGGAGGAGCCAAAACACCCGCTGCAGGTGAGTTACAAGTGGGGCATCGCATGGAGCTTTACCGAGCAGCCTTCAATGGGTGACTATGGGGGAAAACACACGCTGCAGGTGAGTTACATGTGGGGCATTGCATGGAGCTTTACCGAGGAGCCCTCAATGGGTGACTATGGGGGGAAAAACCTGCTGCAGGTGAGTTACAAGTGGGGCATCGCATGGAGCTTTACCGAGGAGCCCTCAATGGGTGACTATGGGGGAAAACACCCACTGCAGGTGAGTTACAAGTGGGGCATCACATGGAGCTTTATCGAGGAGCCCTCAATGGGTGACTATGGGGGAAAACACCCACTGCAGATGAGTCACAACTGGGGCATCACATGGAGCTTTACTGAGGAGCTCTCAATGGGTGACTATGGGGGAAAACACCCGCTGCAGGTGAGTCACAAGTGGGGCATCACATGGAGCTTTACTGAGGAGCTCTCAATGGGTGACTATGGGGGATCGTCACCGCTGCAGGTGAGTCACAAGTGGGGCATCACATAGAGCTTGACTGAGGAGCCCTCAATTATTGACTATGGGGAAACCACCCACTGCAGGTGAGTCTCACGTGGGGCTTAACTGAGGAGCTCTCAATGGGTGAGTATGGGGGAAAACACCCACTGCAGGTGAGTTACAACTGCGGCATCAAATGGAGCTCAACCGAGGAGCCTTCAATGGGTGACTATGGGGGAAAACACCCGCTGCAGGTGAGTCACAAGTGGGGCTTAACTGAGGAGCCTTCAATAGGTGACTATGGGGGAAAACACCCACTGCAGGTAAATCACAAGTGGTGCTTAACTGAGGAGCCCTCAGTGGGTGAGTATGGGGAAAACACCCACTGCAAGTGAGTCACAAGTGGGGCTTAACTGAGGAGCCCTCAATGAGTGACTATGGGGGAAAACACCCACTGCAGGTGAGTCACAAGTGGGGTTTAACTGAGGAGCCCTCAATGGGTGCGTATGGGGAGCAATACCCACTGCAGGTAAATCACAAGTGGGATGTCACATGAGCTCCACTGAGGATGTCACATGAGCTCCACTTAATGGGTAGTTATGGGGAAACAACACCCACTGCAGGTGAGTCAAATCTGGGGCATCCTATTGAGGAGCACACAAGGGGTGAGAATGGTGGAAAAATATCCACAGCAGGAGACTCATAACTGCGGCATCACATGGAGCTTCACTGAGCAGCACTCAGTGAGGGAGTATGGGAAAAAACACTCACTGCAAGTGAGTCACGCATGAGGTTTCCCACAGGGTTCCACTGAGGAGCACGATTCGGGAGTATGGTGGAAAAATACCCACTGCAATAGAGTCACAATTGGGGCGCCACATGGGGCTCCACTGAGGAGCGCTCAAATGGTGAGTATGCGGGAAAACAACCACTTCAGATGGGTCACTCCTGGAGCATTAAATGGAGTTCTACTGAGGACCACTCAGTATTGAGACAGGGGAAAACATTTGATACTGGTGAGACAAAACTGGGGCATCACATGGATGACCACTGAGGACTACTCAATGGGTGCAAGTTTGATAGAATGCTGGGATGTTCTATTGGTTAGAGGTCAGTTTTCCATTATATCACCACTTGACGGACACCATCTGTAATGTTCTCCTGCACTGCTCAACTTTCTGAGAGAACAGAGGAATTCATAAAGAGTGTTGTAGATACTCTGTAGACGTCTGCCTCTTAGTAATGTGACAAATGCTGGAGGGCACTATAGATTCAAGTACGAGCTGGAATGATGGGTTTGCATTTATCACAACATGGATCTGTCACATTTAGAACACCGGAAAGGTGGTGGACTATCACCTGGGAACTAGCAGCGCTCAACTGTCACTGACGGACGCAGGTCACAGACTGGGAACCAACCATGGTTGTTTCTGATCCTGTGATCACATGTAGGCTTTTAGGTCTTCAGATGATGCTGTGCGTATAAAGAGAAGTACAACTCTAGAAACATTACCGTGTGCAAACTGATAATGTATATTTTTCCAGGACCCATCAGCATCCTGAGATTGTATGCTCATGTGCGCTCTCTCCGTCAGGTCATTGCATATGAACAGGGTCAGATTGTGGAAAGTCTGACTGAATATTTGGGCAGAGTGAGATTTGCCTTTCAGCCTACCCAGGATGCCAGTATCTTCATTAACCACACACGGGTGTCGGACACCGGCACGTACCAGTGCACCGTCATGAACCCACCAGATGGGGCAACACCCAACATCGGCCTGGTTGGACTCACCGTACTCGGTAAGCTGTTAAATAACAATCATGTCTCAGAGAGACTCTGAAAAATAGCGGTGGGGCCCCTACTGTGTGTTCCTGAGTACTGCATTGGTATTCGCCATTTCCATAGTCCTCTTCTGATGGTCATATGACTTATTCTGTCTCCTGCAGTCCCTCCTTCCATTCCAGACTGTTCCAGCGATGGCCAAGGCCAGGAAGGAGGCAGCATCCACCTCCGCTGCTCTGTGACAGAGGGGATCCCAACTCCCCGCTTCAGATGGGAGAAAATGTCCCCTGATGGTCAACTACTCATCAGCCACCAGGAAGGTGAGCAACAAACCCATTATGTGGCTGGAGCTTTGTACCTCTGGTTCCTCCTCTTCCCAAAATCAGGTATAACAGCCCTGGAGATAGAGCGGGATCATGATCAGCATCAAAGTACAAGTTCCTCACCTACAAAGCCGACTCCATCAAACTCAACAGGGAGCATACTCTAAATATTAAGCAGCTCCTGTACTACAGTTTAAAGATCAGTTAAGAGTAGTCATTTAGATGTGCAGTCTGCAGCAGGTAGTCTTAGGAGGGTGTGACGTACTCCCGGCCCGAACCCACTGTTCATCTACCACACGGGACTATACGCAGTTCAAAACTGAGTAAGCCGTCACAAAGACGTGGCGATACCACTCTCAGCCTCATCCTGCACAGAGACCTCCAAGCTCGCGGGACAACAATCTCAGGCCAGCAGACTGAGAGCGATCGTCACTAGGGTTGGTTAACACCGCATTTGATTAACACCGTAGTTAACCCTTTACACACCAAATATTTTCTGCCACCACTTGTTTTTTTAACGGAAACAAGGACTGTTCCCAGCAAGTGCTGTGACAATTCAAAACACCTAAACAAAGCCTATGATACCGCTGTCCTCTCAGACAGAGATATGACAGGTCTCACTATACAGTAGCGCTCTTCACAGAGGCAAGGAAAATGTAAGTTTGTATTTAGAACGTAGAGATAAGCTTAGCGATTTTTAAGATCGTCCTTTAATAAAAGAAACAGTGCAGAAAATATACAGAAAAAGATATAAAGGGAGACAAAATATATTTCAATACTATCCCGCTTTAACCTCTTCCCTACCTCTTTCCTTTCATTGTTGCACCCGTTTCATACCTACTACTCCTCATTCACTTTAGTGTCTCATACTTCCTCTGCACACCATGCGTTCTCTACCATTGCTTCTCACAATTGTGGCTTCTCTACTTAAACTGTATTTCCTTTATCCCCCCTCTCCACCCCACAATTTATATATTTCTCCTTCTCTCCTACCTTCTCCCTATTACTGCACTCATCACCTCCTGCTCATTCTGAATACACATGCTAGGGTTACCTCCAAGACACTTGGGCATGTTCGCTCATGTAAAACTCCCTCTCATCTCACTTCCCTCACACTTCTGCTTCTACTGACTTCAGGGGATATCTCTCCCAATCCATGCCCTCTCTTTTCTAATATTCACCCTCCATACCAGTACTGCCTTTCCTCTGGCACCAGCTGCAATCCACGCACCCTGATTTATATTCCCCTGCTTCCTAGAATCGGTCCTTCCTTCTCATGTGCCCTTTGGAATGCACGCTCTGTCTGTAACAAACTCACTGCTGTCCATGATCTTCTTATCTCCAATTCCTTTAACATGCTTGCTGTCACTGAAACTTGGCTTCAGGAATCCGACTCTGCCTCCCCTGCTGCCCTCTCCCATGGTGGCCTACATTGGACGCACTCACCCAGAATAATATAGTAATAATATATAACAACAGGATAATAAAGGGTAATAAAAAGAGAATACTTAACAGTCCTGGGTTTATGAGTTCTGACAGAGTCCAGAGTTCAATAAGCCAAAGAGGGGTCTGAGTGGCTCTTCTTCAAGCAAGGCTTGCACACATCATTTCCAGATATTAAAGAGAACTCTTTTGGGATGTTACGAACTTCTTGATGTTGCAGGAGTTCCTTTTCTTCATGTTACCAACAAGAGCCTCATCTTGCTGCCTCTAGCAGCATCTTTTTGTCAGACCTCTAGGGTGTGTCATGTAGCTGGCCCCTAAGGCAGGCTTGGGAGGGGGAGCAGGAGGGCTAAGCCTTCACGATGTCCTCCTCTGCTCCTTCCAAACGTTTAAATTCATAAGAGGATAATTGAATATTCATATCCAATATTGTCTGACAACCCCTAAATTATGATGCGTCATGAAGCTAGCTTTAGATTGAGATCAAACTTTGTGCTGATATCTATGATTGTTGAGCTAGGAGGGTAAATGTCGCCTGTCAGGCCATTGACCATCATAAACTATCTGTTTTTGGTATGTATGTTCTCGCCTCGACGAGACACAGCTATTTGTGCCATTAATCTTACAATATCATTGTCCAATTCCAAGTTATGAAATTGGGTTGATAATTTATAACTTAAGGGTGACTTGGAGGTCATCTGGATCATTAGCCTTACCAGGCCTGTGTGTTTATCTAAAACTTACCTTTGTCATTAGCTTTACCAGGCCTGTGTGTTTATCTAAAACTTGTCAATTGCTAATTTATTAGGGGATTAGCGGAGCTGGCCGAAACCATTACCATGCATTAGCGATTTACGACACTGCTCATAAATGTATCACTTAAACTGATTAACACCAGGTCAAGGGGAAACTCTAAATAACAATTGGTTTTAGTACTTCACCTAAGAACTATAAAGATTACATCCCCAGAGTGGCAGATCCCTGCTTTTTGGAACTTACAGAGACCTGGCCAATCAAGTGCAACTTGAGGTCACCTAAACTAAATGAAAGGCTTCATTTGCATTAGGCTTGGGACCAACTGAACTTAATATTAATAGGCTCAAACCTCATTATCATCAGAGGGTACCCACATTTTAAGTCTAAGGTCACTCTAAACTTTGCTTAGGATCTGGCCTAGTACAGAACTCCGCTGACCACAATCTTGTTTTGGCAGATCATCGAGGTTCCGCTACCCTGACAAACATCACATTGGGGACGTCGGGTCTGTATCGCTGTACAGCCACAAATCAGCTGGGCTCTCAGTCCTGTGCCATAGAGCTTCGTATTCATGTAGGTGAGTGTCTGCGAGACCGCCACTAGATGTAGGGAGCAATATACAGGGATGAGAGGACCTGTGCTGTGGAAGCTGTGCCCAAAATGGCAGAGAACAAAGAACTAGTCACCAGTTATCGTCTTCCACAGCTGCTCTTTTCCCCCTTTCTGATTTACCATGCCTTGTTGCGTCATGTGCCTCTGTGTGAAGGCGGCCATCTTGGTAGAGGGGCAGGGCTTTGCTTCCTTGTGTCACAGCTGCCCCCTGAATCAATGAAGCAGGCAGATCTTTGCACTGCAGCTCTTCAGGTACAGCTTTCTCTCCAGCAAAGAGAACAGCGGGCAGCACAGTAGTGGCAAACTGAAATCTCAGAGATCACATTCTGGAGATCAACTATTCCCTCCTGTCATAGTGGCAGATCACAATATGGAGATCAACCATGTCTAACTTGTGTGATAGTGGTGAAGGGTCACATTCTGGAGATCCACCATGCCTCTCTTGTGTGATAGTAGTGGAAAATCACATTCTGGAGATCTAACATGCTTTTCTAGTGTAATAGTAGTGGAAGATCACATTCTGGAGATCTAACATGCCTTTCTAGTGTAATAGTAGTGGAAGATCATATTCTGGAGATCCACCATGCCTCTCTTGTGTCATAGTAGGGGAAAATCACATTCTGGAGCTCTAACATGCCTCTCTTGTGCGATACCGTAGTAGTGGAAAAGCACATTCTGGAGATCCACCATGCCTCTCTCGTGTGATAGTAGTGGAAACTCACATTCTGGGGATCTAACATGCCTCTCTTGTGTGATAGTGGAAGATCACATTCTGGGGATCCTATGCATCTCTTGTGTCATAGTAGTGGAGGATCATATTCTGGGCATCCAGCCCACTCGTATACAGGCACAGGAGCCTCCATATGTGCCCATTCTCTCAAGAGAATAATTTCAAAATTGTAATGACTGGGAAATCACAGGTGACAACAGAATGCCTTCTAAGGATGATAAATAGAACACTTTAGAGAAAGAAATTTGAAGCAATGAAATGATGGATTAGCTGACATTGGTGCGGTTGTCTTTTTTTGCAGGAGGTATCGACGCAATGGGGATATTTGCCGCCATCACCATCACACTTATCATGGGTCTGGTCCTCCTGGCGCTCTTTGCTCTGGTCCTGTGCCTCCACCAGCAGAGTCGGGGAAAGTGGCGCGAAGCCGAGTTATATGACCCCACCAGGTAAACCTTTCAAAGAACATTTTTAGATGTGTGTGAATTTCAAGGTGACTTTAATATTGCTATGACCGCTATACCAAACCCATACGTTCCCAATTCCTGCCCACAGGGTGGACAATCTCTCTGCAGGACAACTTCATGTCATTAAAAGTGCAGACAGTGACACAGGAATATCCAGCCTCATAGCCCGACCTGTGTCCGAGCCATATATTCCGCCAGCACGGCCTTCTCCCCGCATCCTGTACAGTGTCCGGCAGAGCCAGATCAACCTATCACCTGTCCTGGAGACACCACACATCAGAAAACACTTTCCTCGTCTGTGCTCTGAAACTGATGATTCCATAACTGAGAGCGAGGAAGATGATGAAGATAATACCAGCCCTGTGTCACCTCCTGTCTACCGCTCTTCCCTTTACTCTCTGAATTCTGGATTCCTGGTGTAAGATCCAACCCCCTGGGAATCCTACGGCAGAATAATAGCTGACCTGGACCATACACTATGGGATCTGCACACACCCGGAAGATGGGCCTTCTACATATGCGTTTCCTGCAAAGTGCCACCGATAGTTTTACATGTCTGTAGCTACATGCAACCCATATTTACCTCCAAGGCAAAGGCAGTTCATAGTGGTAGTGCACTGCAGTGTGTACACAGACCATGC
The DNA here is from genome assembly GCF_000935625.1 of Nanorana parkeri. Classification (NCBI taxonomy): domain Eukaryota; kingdom Metazoa; phylum Chordata; class Amphibia; order Anura; family Dicroglossidae; genus Nanorana; species Nanorana parkeri. The sequence continues at coordinate 330,732 of NW_017307091.1, forward strand.
ACACCGACATACACCATGCAGGCTATGCACAGTGACATACACATTGCAGTTTGACAACCTGACTTTTGTCCTTCCTGTGTATGTTCCAAAATTGAAAACAGTCTGAAGGCATTGGTGGCCCAGACAGGAATGAACAACTGGACCCTCATACTAGACCCTAGCACAGGGGTAGCAAACCTCCAGCTGTGGTGAAACTACAAATCCCATTATGCATCTCTCTTCAGGAGTCATGTCTGTGGCTGTGAGAATCTTGCAATGGTACTTGCAATGGTATTTGTAGTTCCACCACAGCTGGAGGGTCAGAGGTTTGCTACCCCTGCCCTAGACCTACATGCACCATTCAGTTCTTTATACAAGGTACTCTCCTTCTGGCTAACATACATTACACACACCATTAACGTCTTTATACCAGGAACTCTCCCCCAGCCTATACAGCAAATGCACCATTTACTCCTTTATACCAGGTGCCCTCCTCCCAGCCTATATACAGCACATGCACCACATACTTCTTTATACCAGGTGCCCTCCTCCCAGCCTATATACAGTACATGCACCACGTACTTCTTTATACCAGGTGCCCTCCTCCCAGCTTATAAACAGTACATTATACCAGTTCACAAACCATACCCAGAGCCCCCATCCAGATAAAATCATCTTTGATCAGAAAAGTATGCAATATCATCAGTACACTTCGGTGTAATCCCCAGAGATGGTCACTGGTGGTTAGCTGGATGTCATTTGTACGGACAAGTATGGCTAACTGCTGATGCTCTGCACCATTATCTGATGGGGCTACGGTGTCAGTCTGTTCGGTGCTCAGCAGACTCCCATCCAGCAGCCCTACCAGGCACACAGAATGAAGGGACCAGTCTAAGTGCTAGCTCCCTTCACTCCACAGTGTCACTCCCCCATGGCTCATACTGCCTATGAAGGAGAAAGTCTACAGCACACTTTTAGATCACTTGGATATAATATACATAGTAAGTACAACAATATGACACAATGTTATAATTCTGGTTATGCCAGTGAGGAGTTCCTGAGCTTTAAGTAAAGAATAATGCAATCAGGTCATCATTTCTAGACTGGCCACGTTTGGATGTGTTGCATTGAGTCATGGTGCACTCGGGTCTCAGCTTGTATAAGGACAGGGTGTACAGCAGGCTTTTACAATGGATTTCTAAAGCTTCAAGCACCAATGTTGAAGCCTTTAAAGCAAACCTGACTTCTAGCATGCGGAAGTTAAACGTAGATCTTAATGACAATGGCTTGAGCAGGCTTATAGTAGCTTTCAAAACCTTTATAGAAGGCAGGTGTACACACAGCTCTTATACAAGGTCTAAAGTAGGGGTAGGCAAACTCCAGCCCTCCAGAACTACAAATCATATTGGGCATTGCAAGGCTGACAGCCACAGGCATGACTCCCAGGGGCAGATACATGATGGAATTTGTAGTTTCACCACAACTGGAGGGTTGGAGTTTGACTACCCCTGATCTAAAGAAAAATGATGAGAAAAATACCCAAGATGCCATTTCTGACCTCCTGAAAATGCTGGTGGTTAAGCTGCCTCTGGCTTCAGGGGTCCATGCACAACAGCATGCCACACTGAATGCATGGACACTGACAAGTACAGTGCTGATCTTAGCCCACTGTACTGTTTTAAGCATTGAGCTGATTGAAAACAAGGCAAGTTGCCATCTCTGCATTTTTTCAGCAAAGGCGTGAACAGGCCCTAAAGCTTTCTGAGTCACTGACTTAGAGCATGCGTGCAGCAAGTAAATAGGGAAATCCTGTTCTATATACTTGCTCCAGGTCAGTAAATTGAAGTGTTACAGCCAGGTAACTGCTATTTTCAGAGGAAGAGATCAGCAACAGCAGCCTACACAGTTCCTGCAGTGCTAGATCTCTATAACAGAACCCAGAAAGCAGCATTTTGGTCTTGCTGGTCATGGCAGTGGTAATGACACAAAAATACAACACTGATGGAGTGTATGTAACCCACCAGAAAACATTTGGAAATGTATCAACCACACGTGGACATTCAAGGATTAGTGACAGAGCAAAGACTCAGAAAACACCAATTACTGTACATCTCAGGGTGAACACCTCAGGGGCTGCACACTGAAATCAACATGATTGGAATAATTTAAGTTCACAAGAAATGAAACTTCCCCATAGCAGATTTCTTTCTTGTCCATTGAGGGACACGGGAAGTTTTCACTGTAGGGTTATATTGCTGCCTACAGGAGTAGTGGACACTGGCAAACAAAGCAATTGTGGTTCATCCCAGGATAACCTCCTCCTACTCCCAGCATGCCTTAGGGTTTTGATAATGTCCTAGGACGATGGATGTCTCCTCTCAGTCTAACCTTTTTCTTCATTCAGGATTCTTAATACATCACTCCTGAGCTGGTCTCTATATGCAGATCTTTGGATCGGCCTTTTCTAATGCTGTACCTGGACAAGTCTGGAATGTGACCTTTGGGCACTGGGCTCTGCAATGTGGCACTTTCCAGACCTGAGTTTGTATCATGTTGGATAGCCACCAAGCGTTTCCAAGTCCAGAGCTCTTGCATTGATTTAACGTGACCCTGTCACCGTGGACTTGAGTAGGCCATGCAATAGGAGCGGACTTGTTCAAAATCCCCACTATCTATCAGTTAAAGCGGACCTCCTCCTTTATTAAACTTGACAACACTAATCAAGAGATGGCAGTACAGGGGTCACACATTGGCCCAAATGAGATCTCTGTGGAAGGCACTGATGATGTAGCCTTCTAAGGACATTGGTGACCCCTATGATGCTCAAAGCAATCAAGTCTACTTCCTGTATGTTCGATCATCATACATAGAAGCCATACTTCGCTTGGTGCGAGGTAAGCAGCTTTCACCGTATGAAGTCTTCCATGTATTGAATGCTCTTCTTGCTACAGATAGATCCAGAGTAGCATCTGGTCGTTGGCACCATCAAAGCTCAGGTCTCCGCGCTTACCGTCATATTCCAGAGTGCTGGCTTCCCATTCTTTGATCAAGATCTCCATGAAGGGGTTTTTTCCACGTGGCTCCTCTTGCTTGCTCCACTGTAACTCCATGGGATCACAAATGGATTCTCTTAGCACTTGAATAACTGGCCTTTGAATCTATCAGGGCCATGCCCCTTTCCATTCGTACAAGATTGCTTTTCTTGTTACCATCATTTCTGAGAGGCGAGTGCCTGAGCTGGTAGCCTTATCTTGTAAAGAACCCATTCTGGTCTTACACAAGGACAAGGTGGTATAGAAGCCTAGAACTGCCTTTCTACCTAAGGTAGATTCAGCCTTTCTTTCAACCAGGTTGTCATCTCTGTCTGGCTCCAGTTCATCAGACTTCCCTCCATTGCCTGGATGTAGTTAGGGCTAGGAGAGTTTCCCAGCCACTTTACATTGAAAAAGTCTTGACTCTCCATCATTCACGATGGAACCTGCTTCTCATTACACTATTCCCAAGTGGCTCAAACAGATCAGCATTCAAGCTTACGGTCTTAAGGACCTTTCCTCTCAAGGCGCCCTTGTACTAGACCTGAGTGCTAATTGGGTTTTCCAGCATCAAGCAACTGTTCCCCAGGTTTGCAATGCCACTACCTGGTCTTATGTGGCTATGTTTGTCCACGTTTTACCAGGAGGAAGTTCAGGCTGCATCTGATGCTAGCTTCAGGATTGAGGTCCTTCATGGAGCTCTCCAAGCTGCATGCAGTCCCCAGTTTGTTTGTTTTGTGGGCCTGTCAGCATTTTGTTTGCTGTTGCCCACCGCTCATGTGGACTGCTTTTGGACATCTCGAAGGTGATAGCCTTTTTTTTTTGTATTTGCTATGAAATTATTTTCTTGCAATTCATTGAGGGACATAAGTTCCACCCCATGTGTTTATTATCATGTCTATGGTACTGCTTTGCTACAAGACTGAGGCATGCTGGTAGTAGGCGGGATTATTCTGGGCTCGTGAATAGTTTTTGTGTTTGGCAGTGTCCCATTCTCATATAGGAAGCAGTACAATCCAACAGTAAAGACTTTCTGTGTCCCTTAATGAACACCAAGATCTTATTTGAATCACTAGTGTATCCATAGACTGACTCTAGTAGATCAGTTAGAAGGGCAACCCGTGCCCACTTCCCCTAACTCCCCTCAGCAATGGCTGCACCAGCTCTTCCTCCATTACCTCTATAATGCTCTGAACAAAGAACTTAACATGATACTTCTCCTTCCCCCTCAATGGGTCCATCAATATAATTGTCAGCCTCTGTAGATAACAGGAAGCTGCAGCAGGAGACTTCCATCTCCCCAACAAACCGGACCCACAAAAAGGCTCCAATTAAAGCCTTTCCTCTGAGCTGCGAGGAAGTCATTTCTAATGATCAGGTTTTCGCTCACAGACCATTCTACAGAATACAATGTTACATACACACACAAATGCCCCTCAGATTATTGTACACAGGATGGCAGCAGTTTAAGAGTCTATATTCAGTTGTTAGTGGAGACATCGGTATGATATTGTGCATTAGAACCGCCTCCCCTCTTCCAATATCTGTATACAAACATTTAACGGTGGCGCTTTTATACAATAAACAGGAAAAATCAGCAGTCTGTTTCCTCTTGTCAATCACTTGTTCTTCCACAGAATATCTGCCGGTCGCTCAGCTAGGATCCAGTGACACTAATATACTAGACGCAGCTGGGACTGACTTCTACCTGAATTATACAGCAAACTAGAAGTTCTAGAATAAAATTAAGAAGCTTGGTGAAGCAAACCAACAATTCATACAGAGCAATAAAAAGGGAGCAGCAGTCCCGGTGTCATCCTCCGCTGCAAAGGGCGGAGCTTGGTGGCCTTTGGGACATTCATTGTCTGGACCCCACTCTACTGCAAGGGGAGGTACCTGGTGGGCATTTGGCCCTCGAGTTGCAATGAGTCCAAGGAGCTCAGATGAAGAAAGGGCCAGAGTCCAGCACTGTACGCACCATCCTGTTGGAATACAAATGCCAGTTCTTGGCAGCTGGATTGCTCCATGGATAAAAAGAAAGCACGACCTGGATTGTACAGTACAATAAAAAGGAAATGTGAGGGTGTGGTTGGCACACAGGGAGGGCAGTCTGAATATACATTTCTACAAATCTTCCTGCGCTTATTGTCCACTTCCCCAGGAACTCCAGACATGACGCTAAGCGGGATATATACATGAAAGGAATATACACAAACGGTAGCAGGCTGGGCGCAGGAAAACGATGGTGGGGAATCTGTGTGATACAAGTCTTGGTCCGTGGCACAGAACTGGCTGCAGCCTCTTGTCAGCGGGTGTCATTCTTAATAATGATTTCCACACCGTGATGTCGGAGCTGAGCGCGGAGAATGTGGTTCTTGTTCTTCAGATCCTCCACCTGAGAGGGAGAAGCATGTTAGGACTGACCTCAACTGCCTCCCTCACCTCAAAAGGCTTGACCTCATGTGCCTCCCACACAAATACCCACCCTCCTGTAGGACTGACCTCTTGTGCCACACCAGTCCCCAAAGGCTTGACCCCCCCATCCCTCACACCAGAAACCCACCAGGCAACATTACCACTCACACCGGATTCCAGCCACATACTGGGCAACCTCGCCACTCACACCAGACTCCCGCCACATACTGGGCAACCTCGCCACTCACACCAGACTCCCGCCACATACTGGGCAACCTTGCCACTCACACCAGACTCCTGGCACCTGCCAGGCAATGTTACCACGCACACCAAACGAGGATTGGGCAACAATACAACCCCACCCATTAGACAATCTTACCACCCAATCCTGCCTCCCAGTCCTGACCCATGGCACTCACCTGCTGCCTCAGGAGTTCATTGTCAACCTGCAGCTGCTCCAGAGTCTGCAGCTCCTCAGCCAGACGCATGTTGCCCTGCCGCAGCTCCTGGATATAATCGCATGCTTTTGAAAGGATACCACCCTTACTCTGCAAGGAGACAGAGGTCAATCTGAAGATTCTTACACAGGCCCCATACTTTTACACAGTTTTAATGACACACAGACATCATACAGAACCAGAGAGGTCATTTAAAGCTCACAGCAAGCAAACTTTTCTATTATATTCCTAATGGATCGGGGGCACTCATTAAAAAAAAAAAGAAGCCCTGAAGACTGCCATGGAATTATACCAAGAACTGAAAAGCAAGACTTAGGATTACATCAGAACCAAAGCCTTGCCCATTGCATTGCAGCAAAAGAGAGGGTTCACTGGAGGCATTTTGTAAGCACCATCACCTGCGTTTCAGTTTTGTATCTCATGTCTTTGTTTCAACTTAATTGTAAGCTGGTAACTAATGGGAGAGGATTCCCCTGCCTCCACAGTATGCACAGCTTGTTTCAGAATTCTGCCATGTTACCCATAAAAAAACAAACAGATTTGCTTCCCTAACATGAGGGACAATCCAATCAACTAGATCTGCTACCCTAACATGAGGGACAGTCCAATCCACTAGGTCTGCTACCATACCATGAGGGACAGTCCAATCCACTAGGTCTGCTACGCTACCATGAGGGACAGTCCAATCAACTAGGTCTGCTACCATACCATGAGGGACCATCCAATCAACCAAGTTCTCTTCCAATAAAAAGGCACAGTCCAATCAACTAGATCTGCTACGCTACCATGAGGGACAGTCCAATCCACTAGGTCTGCTACGCTATCATGAGGGACAGTCCAATCAACTAGGTCTGCTACGCTACCATGAGGGACAGTCCAATCAACTAGGTCTGCTACCATACCATAAAGGCACAGTCCAATCAACTAGGTCTGCTACAATAAAAAGGCACAGTCCACTCAACTAGGTCTGCTACGCTACCATGAGGGACAGTCCAATCCACTAGGTCTGCTACGCTATCATGAGGGACAGTCCAATCAACTAGGTCTGCTACGCTACCATGAGGGACAGTCCAGTCAACTAGGTCTGCTACCATACCATAAAAAGGGACAGTCCAATCAACTAGGTCTGCTACGCTACCATGAGGGACAGTCCACTCAACTAGGTCTGCTGCGCTACCATGAGGGACAGTCCAATCAACTAGGTCTGCTACGCTATCATGAGGGACAGTCCAATCAACTAGGTCTGCTACCGTACCATAAAGGGACAGTCCAATCAACTAGGTCTGCTACGCTACCATGAGGGACAGTCCAATCAACTAGGTCTGTGACCTGGCACTAGAGGAGGAGATGCAATCCAATCAACAAGGTCTGCTACCCCACCATGAGGGACTATCCAATCAACTAATTCTGCTACCCTTCCTCGGAATATGGGAGTCAATCTAACAAACCAGGTCTTCTACATGACCTTGGAGGATGAGGGACAAGCCAAACAACCAGATCTACTCCCCTGCCTTCAAGGACCCGGATCAATCCAACTGGTTGCAAACAAGAAGTGGTCACACAACCCTTTAGTGTAATCTATTAGTCAATCATTGCAGAAAGCCACCACTGGTTTCATATCAGGACAAGGAGTGACCGACATGCCCCCAATCAGGATAGTGAGAGACCGACACTCCCGCAATCAGGACAAAGACAACAATAAAACAGAATATCTTACTGGCGTCATCTCAGGAAGAGATGATTGACTGCTGACACTTTCCTAGTAACGACAAAGACAACAATAAAACCAAAAACACAGGTTCTCTCCCCTTCCAGGTGATGGCATAGACTTCATTGCACATGTTGGGTATCCCCTCAATACCTGGCCAGACTTGGTGCTCTCCATGGAACAATCCGGGATGATCTTGGACAGCTGAACAATCCAGTTATTGATTTTGTCTCTCCGGCGACGTTCCACTAAAAGGACAGACAGAAGCCACCAATTAAAAATAATCCACCAACAATTAGCTCGCTTAGCTTAGCAAGGGGGTCACAAAACTTGTCTGTGTTCCCTCAACCCCCAATTAGATCCAAACCTGCCCTGGAAGGAGACCGATGGAAAATGACGGTGAGAACAGAGGGGAAAGAGAATGACAGTGAGATTGTGATTGACAGAGGACGAAGAGCAGATGTGAATTCTATCCAAAGCCAATGGCACAGGCCGATTCTTTCCCACTCAGCCTGTCTGATATTTACAGGGAAAAGGGAACAACTGTTTATCAGAGGTGCACGTTGGATCTCTCTGTATGTTAACGAGTGAGGGAGGAGACATCTCTGTGTGTAGTAATGAGTGCTCTCAAGTCTTTCTACAGAACCCATCTCTGATAAAGTCATGTGTGCCCATTATTCCCACCTATCAATATTGTACCTTCATTGTGTTGCGCTCTCCTCTTCTCATCCCGTGTGGTTCGCGGACCATCCGATTTCCTAGTGTAGAGAAGAAAAAAAATGCATTAGAATCAGAGGACCCCACTACTAAATGATTAGCAGAACAGGACTGGTAGACTTACGGCGAGTAGGGATGAGTTCTAGGGGCGATGGAACGCTGGGCACCTCCCTGGAGAACCTCCTGAGGAGACATCATGACAAAGAACTGACCTGTGGAGGAATTAGATGTTAGTGATGGACACATACAGACTGCATTGGAGAAAGGACCTGGTGATGTAGGGACCTGTGGAGGCGGCTTGTCCCAGCAGAGCCTCGCTGTTCTGTGTTGTCACCACTGTGGTCGCTGTGGCTCCCGTGCCCACTGTTGTGCTGGTGTCTGAGACCGCTGTAGTGGGGAAATAGGTGTAATGCGTCTCCGTGGTTGAGGTGTCCGTGTCTACTGCCTCGTCACTGGTGAAAGCACCCTGGATGACGGCCTGGAGAGCATAAAGGAGTTACATATGGAACATGGGGGAGATCAAAGGGGACAGTTACATATGGAAGAGCGCAGAGGGGGAGTTACATATAGAGCGTATGGAAGAGCGCAGAGGGGAGTTACATATGGAGTGTATGGAAGGAGCGAAGAGAGTTACATATGGAGCACGTGGAAGAGCACAGAGGAGCGTTACATATGGAAAGCGTGGAAAAGCGCAGAGGGGGAGTTACATATGGAGCGTGTGGAAGAGCGCAGAGGAGAGTTACATATGGAGCGTGTGGAAGAGCGCAGAGGAGAGTTACATATGGAGCGTGTGGAAGAGCGCAGAGGAGAGTTACATATGGAAGAGTGCAGAGGAGAGTTACATATGGAAGAGCGCAGAGGAGAGTTGTGACAACATGGTGATCAGTTTTAGGAGTTAAATGTGTATTGGTGTTGAGTTATGTTTGAGTGCGTTATGCTGTGTGATCTGGTTATGGAAAGACCATCAGCACCATCCCTCGTTATCTCCCATAGTTCTCTGAGGGAGCTCAGAACGATGACATTCTGGCCAGACTCCCGCTATGGCTGTCTGGAGCTCGTTAGCAGGTGGACACCTGTGGTGTTGAGCAGACCGATTGTCTGGGAGGGGAGGGTGGAGGTGATGGGATTATAATCTGATCTCATCACTTGCTGTATACAAGTATGTGCAGTTGCTCAATAAAGCAGAGTTTGTTTCACCTACACTCGTGTCCCGACCAGTGACTGGGGAAACTGGGAGCTACAGGTCAGCGGGTTCCAATATCTCCTCAGCAAGGAAGAAGACAGCGGTGGACATACTCATCCTGAGTACGGGGGTCCGTCACAAGAGTTACATATGGAAGAGCGCAGAGGAGAGTTACATATGGAAGAGCGCAGAGGAGAGTTACATATGGAAGAGCGCAGAGGAGAGTTACATATGGAGCGCGTGGAAGAGCGCAGAGGAGAGAGTTACATATGGAAGAGCGCAGAGGAGAGTTACATATGGAGCAACACACATATGGTTACATATGGAACATGTGGAGGAGTTACATATGGAGCGTGTGAAAGAGCGCAGAGGGAAGCTACATATGGAGACGTGTGGAAGAACACACATATGGAATGTGTGAAGGAGAGCAGAAGAGAGTTACACATGGAAAGTGTGGAAGAGCGCAGAGGAGGGTTATACATGGAACACGTGGAAGATGGCAGAGGAGAGTTACATATGAAACATGGGGAGAGCACACAGGAGCGTCACCCTAGAACATGGGGAAGAGAGCCCAGAGGAGAGTTACCTCAGGACGTGGGGAAGTGTAGAGGAGAGTTACATGGGGCAGATCACATATACTGTACAACCCCAACAAAACATACTTGTGTCATAGACTGTGTTGCTGGGAACCCGCTAATGGCACTGGTTCCTTCTGTCTGTCCATCCAACTGACCTTCTGCTACCTGGATGACCCTGTACATCACCTACCGGAGAGATGCAGCCAAAATAAAGTATGATCTCAGAGTATTTGATCTAAAAGAACCTCCAGCCTCCATCCAGGACATCTAATATTACACACAAACACCTACCTGGGTGCCTCCGCTGTCTGTGCGGAATACATACTTAACGCCGGGATCAGAGAATGTGGCAGCCGACTGGATACTGGCGATAGCAACACTAGTGGGGTCTTCACCTGTCGCCACTGCTCCTTGTGAGAAACAGACAAAACATTAGAGACAGAACAGACCCCATTGGAGCTCCTGTATTAAGCATCTGTCCTCATATAAGGAGGGGCCCCGCATCAACTGCTGCACTATACCTGCACCCTCCCTACTAGAAGGGGCCCTGTACCAAGCCGCTTTACTGTACCTGTGCTCTCTTATACCATGAGGATCTGTATCCTATACTACAACCATGCCCACTTATACTGGGTGAACCCCAGTATCCAGATAACTGGAAGGACCTGTACCCTCATATACTGGGAGAGGACCCCGCACTGGGCCACTGTATACAGATAACTGGAAGGACCTGTACCCTCATATACTGGGAGAGGACCCCACACCGAGCCACTGTATACAGATAACTGGAAGGACCTGTACCAAACCTGTACCCTCATATACTGGGAGAGGACCCCGCACTGACCCTAAGTATACAGACCAGTAACTGGAGGGCAGCTATGCCAAACCTTTACACCGCCCTCTGGACCTACATAGCCTGACACGAGAGACAACCCATCCCCAAGCATTGATCACCTTCCTGGATGCGGACGGTCCCCTCGTCCATTTCTGCCACTTTTTGTTGCCTGGAAGAAAAGAGAAGACAGTGAAAGTCCAGACTGCTCAGACCGGTGCAGAGGATTTTGTAAAGCAGACACATTGTATTCCGTCCCGGAGCAGAGGATTCTGGGACACATTGCATACCAGCCCGGAGTCACTCACCCCTTCATAACGGGCCTCTGCTGCACATCAGCTGCTTGCGGACTCTGCAAAGACAAAACATGAAGAAAGTGAAACGTCAATGAAAATAAACCGGTGTGTATTTTTGGGGTCAGTCAGGGTGGGGTGTGTTTATATTTGGGGAGGTGGGACACAGGATTTTTGGACACTGGGTTATGCAGCTACCAACAAATTGGAAATGCTGGGTGCCCATAGCAAAACACAGGTAGCGACGGTATGCATGGAAAATAGGGAGGTGCAGGCATATATCCTCGATCTCCGGGTGAAGCCAGGCAATGATGGGCCGGGTGTATATCATCCTGAACTTCTGGACCAATAGGAACTAGCTGAAGATCTTCTGGTCCAGGATAAGGTAAACCCCAGTGAACAGGTTAGAGTAAAACCCTGGAACATTTCTGCCTCCGAGATGGAGACAGGCCCCTTAAGGGAGGGGAGCTGACCCAAAGCAGCAAAGAGACCTGCCCGTCGTCTTTGAAGAAATTTGAAGACAGAAAATGTGCAGGAGGTAGGGAGCGAAACTCCAGCATTGGCAATGACACTCTGGACCCTGGCATGAGGAATGTCCTACACCCAGAGTGATGAGAAGGGCTGAAAGTTGGCTCCTCCAATTGAAGAAATGGTGGCACCTCTTAAATGCTTGCTTCCTGCCTCAGCGTGCCTGGAGGTCCGGGCCTTGCGGTGGAATTTCACACACAGTATGGGTTTGGAACAGGAGATTTGAGAAGGACCAAAGGAACTCTTGCTAAGGGAGGGAAGGCTTGGCTACCAGAGCCTTAGGCTTCCTTGGATACCTACATCAAGGAAGTCACCCCCCC
>NW_017307091.1:343027-345449 GCF_000935625.1 Nanorana parkeri
GCATGAACCCTATACAAAAGAAACCCCCCCCCCCCCCCCCGACCTGCTGACTTACTAGATATAGATGTCCAAGGATTCCCCATGAGATCCTCTCGCAGGCCAAGTCAGAGACATCCTCCTGAGAAGGGCATGCGCTCTAGGCTTTCTTGCAGGGGAGCTCTGCCAACCAACAAAGGATCTGCTGCATGTGGACCAAACGAAGACTCATTCTGGAGATTTGGGACAACATACCTGCCAAGCCATTCATGGAGTAGTGAAGGGCTGCAGGAAAGAGTTCAAGCTGTTTGAACTTCAGGATCAGTCAGGATAAATCTGAGCTCCTTGGTCATAGCCTTGGACCAGGCCGACACCATAGAGGTGATGGCAGGCTCAATGGCTGGGCCTGCAAGGACAAATAAGGCCTTACAGAGGGCATCCAACCCACTGGTCTGTCTGGTCTATGAAAATGGAGACATCCTCTAGAGGCACTCTAAGGGTCTTGTTCAGGCAAGAGATGGCAGGGTCCACAGTAGGGACTGCCCACTTCTTAAGGAAGCCATCCTCCATAGGATACTGCTGGGCAAACCATTTAGGGGGAGAGACCCCCAAACTCCTGACCTTTGGAAGGAGGTTCTAACTGCAAACCGGTGTGGACCACATCCACAAAGACTGATACTGTGTCCTTCATGGGGGGAACGTCAGGGGACAGGTCCTCTTTGTGAGAGTTCCTTCCTCCCCCTCTTCCCCAAAATCCACCATAATGGATTGCCTCTCTGGATAGCACATTAGAGGAGGAGCCTGAGACTAGCTTGGAAAGAGAAAGAGAGCCCAGCATGGGATTGGCAAAAAACAAACATTCTCCCCAGAGAACCCCCACCTGAGCCACGATCCGGATGTGTGGCCCCCATGCTCTCCGCCCCAATGATCCACCATGAATGTACTCCCACAATAACTCATAACATCGGAGAGAAGGAGCCCCGTGTCCAGCGGCACCATTGACTGAGTTGATGCAGTTGTAGGCTTGTGTGGAGGTGAAGCTCCTGAGAACAATGGAGAGCATAGCAGCAGCACGTGGCTGGCTGGAGGAGGGCCGGAATAAGAAAATGATGGACAAACACGCAGTAAAGTACCTGGGGAGGAGGGGACAGGCAAGGTTCCCAGCCTCTAGACCACAAGGGGAGCCTAATGGCGCCAAATTCAATTGCCATAAAGCTAAACACCACCCTTAAAGTGCAACTCCGAATGTGTTTCTGAGCCTCAGAATTATCGTCATCCTATAAGAGGACTGAGGATACTGTCTGGGAACTTGGCTAGCTCTTCACTCTCCGGGTGGACATACGCCCTACAGCTGGGAGCGGGAGGGGTTAGGCGGGGCAGCCCCGCAGCTGGCAGCGGGAGGGGTTAGGCGGGGCAGCCCCGCAGCTGGCAGCGGGAGGGGTTAGGCGGGGCAGCCCCGCAGCTGGCAGCGGGAGGGGTTAGGCGGGGCAGCCCCGCAGCTGGCAGCGGGAGGGGTTAGGCGGGGCAGCCCCGCAGCTGGCAGCGGGAGGGGTTAGGCGGGGCAGCCCCGCAGCTGGCAGCGGGAGGGGTTAGGCGGGGCAGCCCCGCAGCTGGCAGCGGGAGGGGTTAGGCGGGGCAGCCCCGCAGCTGGCAGCGGGAGGGGTTAGGCGGGGCAGCCCCGCAGCTGGCAGCGGGAGGGGTTAGGCGGGGCAGCCCCGCAGCTGGCAGCGGGAGGGGTTAGGCGGGGCAGCCCCGCAGCTGGCAGCGGGAGGGGTTAGGCGGGGCAGCCCCGCAGCTGGCAGCGGGAGGGGTTAGGCGGGGCAGCCCCGCAGCTGGCAGCGGGAGGGGTTAGGCGGGGCAGCCCCGCAGCTGGCAGCGGGAGGGGTTAGGCGGGGCAGCCCCGCAGCTGGCAGCGGGAGGGGTTAGGCGGGGCAGCCCCGCAGCTGGCAGCGGGAGGGGTTAGGCGGGGCAGCCCCGCAGCTGGCAGCGGGAGGGGTTAGGCGGGGCAGCCCCGCAGCTGGCAGCGGGAGGGGTTAGGCGGGGCAGCCCCGCAGCTGGCAGCGGGAGGGGTTAGGCGGGGGCTCCACGCAGCTGGGAGCCGTCAGGCGGGGCCTCCCCGCAGCTGGGAGCGGTTAGGCGGGGCCTGCCCGCAGTTGGGAGCGGTTAGGCGGGGTCTCCCCGCAGCTGGGAGCGGGAGGGGTTATGCAGGGCTGTCCCTCAGCTTTGATTGATTTGCCAGTGTCCAATCACCTAAAGGTAGGTGCATAACCCAGTGATGTCAAAATTAACTCCTTGTGTCCTGTGACATACAATAAATTATACAGATAGATGTGTGTTTTAGATATATATTGGTGGAGGGTAATATATTGGGTGTATATATATTGTAAGGCGGGGGTGTGTGAATATATTTGGAAGGGGGTGTGTGAATAAATATATTTGCGAGGGG
>NW_017307091.1:345559-348655 GCF_000935625.1 Nanorana parkeri
TGGGTGGGAACAATACAAGAGCAAACCCTTTAAAGGAAGACTCCCCTCTCCTCGGCGCTCCCTCTCCCCCCAGGTGATGGCTTCATGCCCTCACCTCTTACCACGGTAACCAGGCCCCTCCCCTTTATGGGCCCCTCCCCTCGCCACATATGCCCCGTTACCCGCTCTCTTTCTCCGCCGCTCTCCGGTCCGTCTAGCCATGGAGGTCCGGACATGCGCAGTCCCTCCCCGCCGTCATCTTTATTCCGGGCGGAGGCGAGCGGCACTTCCGCTGGGCAGCCATCTCTACTGAGGGCGGTGTTGAAACTAAAACGTGGTGGCCATTTTTATTCAGGGCAAACCCGTGGCTGGGTTGCGGCAGCCATCTTGAATCTCCTGCATTACCTTTAGGTAGCCATCTTTACTAAGGGCAATCTTTCCACTGAGTTCTGCGGGGCTGGTGACAGGTGACTTCTAAGCCTGCGCACTGCTCTCTGCTCGTTATAGCACATGCAGGAGAAAACAATACAAAGGAGAAGAAAAAAAATAAATCTGACTAGAAACATTGCAGTAAAATTGATTACAAATATAAAAAATACAAACCTTTCAAGGTGACTTAATTCTCCATAAAGAAGCCTTAGACTCACACATACTATTGCATCTGAATGTTCCTGAGATTGTTTGTGTTTTTAATGAGCATTGTTGCACATTTTAGTGCATTTGATGCATTCTGCTGTAAGTCAAATAAAGCAGAGGTTGCTAGGGGCGGTGGGTTGTCATGGTATCCCCTGTTATTTACTGGTGCTCATTGGGTCCCCTGTTATATATTGCTGGGCATGGTGTCCCCTTTTATATATTAGTGGTCATAGTGATGATGTCCCCTGTTATAAATTGGTGATCATGGTGTTCCCTGTTATATATTGGTGGTCATGGTGTCCCCTGTTATATATTGGTGTTCATGGTGTCCCCTGTTATATATTGGTGGTCATGGTGTGCCCAGGTTATATGTTGGTGGTCATGGTGTGCCCAGGTTATATGTTGGTGGTCATGGTGTGCCCAGGTTATATGTTGGTGGTCATGGTATCCCATGTTATAAATTGGTGGTCATGGTGTCCCGTTATATATTGGTGGTCATGGTGTGTCCTGTTATATATTGGTGGTCATGGTGTGTCCAGGTTATATGTTGGTGGTCATGGTGTGCCCAGGTTATATGTTGGTGGTCATGGTATCCCATGTTATAAATTGGTGGTCATGGTGTCCCGTTATATATTGGTGGTCATGGTATCCCATGTTATAAATTGGTGGTCATGGTGTCCCGTTATATATTGGTGGTCATGGTGTGTCCTGTTATATATTGGTGGTCATGGAGTCCCAGACATCCCAACTCTCCCGGACGCTCCGGGAGTCTCCCGCTATTAGATAGCAGCTCCCGGCCGCCCGGGAGAGAAACCCTTCCTCCCGGAAAGGTCTATCTGCTTGATCGAGCAGATAAACCTTTCCCTGCGATCGTTTTTTTTTTTCTTTTCTGACATCGGGAGCCGCGGCCCGACCGTCAGTCAGAAAAGAGGAAAAAAAAGGCATAAAATGCATACAGTAGCTGGATTCCTATTGGCTATTGCACTTTGCAATAGCAAACTAGCTAATGCACCTGCCCACTGCTGCTGTCAATCAGCAGAGGGGGACCTGAATTTTTCTATCAGGTCCTCTTCTGGGGATTGAAAGCAGCAGAGGGCGGGTGCATTAGCTAATTTACTATTGGCTATTGCAAAGTGCAATAGCCAATAGGAATCTAGCTATGCATTCTTATGCCTTTTTTTTATTATTCTGATGACTGCAACTGTCAGAATACTAAAAAAAAAAAAATCAGAAAAAAAAACCTGTAGATAGCAAAGAAGCTATTGCTTACTGTGCTATCTGCCATCATTTCAGGGGGGTGCTCTCTCCCAGTCCCCTCTAACCCCCCCCCTCCGCGGATGGGGGGAGGGGGAGGGCACCTCCCTGA
This sequence comes from Nanorana parkeri, assembly GCF_000935625.1. Classification (NCBI taxonomy): domain Eukaryota; kingdom Metazoa; phylum Chordata; class Amphibia; order Anura; family Dicroglossidae; genus Nanorana; species Nanorana parkeri. The sequence goes on from NW_017307091.1 coordinate 347,541, forward strand.
AATGAGAGGGACACCTCCCTGAAACTGATTCTTTCAGGTTGGGATCCCTGGTGTGTCCTGTTATATATTGGTGGTCATGGTGTGTCCTGTTATATATTGGTGGTCATGGTGTGTCCTGTTATATATTGGTGGTCATGGTGTGTCCTGTTATGCTTTGGTAAGCAGAACAATTACAGGCAAGTCATACATTAGTAGCTAGTGCAAACACTCCCCTGGCACACATTGGTGATGAGCGCAAAAGGCTTTAAAGGTCAATATTAGGAAACAAAATACCTCCGGCAGGAGGAAGAAATGCCTTGATGTCTGCGGTGAATGGAAAGTGGAACGCCCCTGTGTCGGTGGTGAGTGGAAAGCGTGCCCCAGTGTCGGTGGCCAGTGGGAATGATAATAGCCTGGTGTTTGGTGATCATAGGAGGAAGAACGCTCTTGCATAGTGGTCAATAGGAGGAAAAATGTCCTGATGTCAGTGAGAAAAAAATATATAGGGGGCTTTGAAGCGCTCTAGGGGCTGTGGATGGGTCTGGGGGCTCTGTTGGTGAAGTTGCACACCATAAACATTCAAACTGTCTCTGAGTATATACTGCAAGTTGAACTACTATACTGGGGGACTGTTCACTGCTACTGTTGTAGATAACCTTCTAGATCCTGCAAAAGCATTAACCCTTGAAGTTATCCATTGCTCATCCAATAGCACACTTAACGTTAACCCTTGCCACTCTATTACTAACCCTGAGGCTGTGATGCAAGGTACCCTAACTCTCAGTTCACATAGAGAGTGAAACCAGGGTACCAGACCTGAGAAGCCTCCGCAGCTGTGATCCACGTGACCATTATCCATACAGGCGTGACAAAAGCCCTTGTAACAGGGAGGGTCACTGAAAGTCCAGACCACCACACCTCCCTGGGCCTCATAGCAGCTGCACAATCACTTTTGGTTTATTAATTCCTTGTGATCCCCCTAACTTGCGGTACGGTGAGGTGTGTGATGTTCTGGGCTTAGTGTTCTCTCATGTACAGACCATACAATGCTATGAAAGGCTGATGACTCCAGACTGGAGGTCTCTGCAGGGGTTGGGAGACACCGCAGCACTCTGGAGCACCGGGGGGGGGGGGCC
>NW_017307091.1:348687-365633 GCF_000935625.1 Nanorana parkeri
CCTTGTAACAGGGAAGGTCATTGAAAGTCCAGTCCAAATAGACCACAACACCTGCCTGGGCCTCAGCAGCTGTACATTTGGGTTCTGCCAATCACTTTTGGTTCACTAATTCCTTGTGATCCCCCTAACTTGCGGCACGGTGAGGTGTGTGATGTTCTGGGCTTAGTGTTCTCTCATGTACAGACCATACAATGCTATGAAAGGCTGATGACTCCAGACATTTATTATTTTACAGCTCAGGAGATTTACATACAGGTTACAGTACAAGGTGACACTTTCCTGCTGGACGCCCAGTTATTTTCCAACCTGACAACAGAGAGACGATGTGCTGTGTTCAGCTTCCGTTCATTTCCAGATCGTTCTATGGGCGGTGCTCCATCCATATATGTATTCTACATGTTATAACATAGTGTGAAGTTGAAATTGTTTTGTAAATTTGTGGTTATGAATATAATATGATTAAAGTAATATACAGTCCAGCATGTTAAAATTAAAAAAATAGATATTTTTGAACACCATGCGGCCAGCTCTGTCACCATTAAGAAAACATAACTCTTTCACTATCAGAACATTCATTGTGCCAATGAAAAATGCAGAGTCTGGCGCGTTTTTGAGATCCACAGATTAATTAAATCGCTCATTGGACGGGAACAGTGACATGGTTAGATGTTCAGAGAAGGGATCGACGCTGGTGATAACACGTGTGTAAGTGGACATCGTCAGTGGACTGTCGGCCTATCCTTGGCATGCTAAGGCGGTTCCTCTGGGGAAGTTCCTTAGTGTAGACTTCGGCTTCCTGCTGGAACAGAGACTGGGCTCCATGTATTGATAAAGCGTTCGGATCTTCTTGGCGCAAGCCTCTAAAGTCTGCCTCAGCAGAAGACAGGGACATACAACTAAGTGGTCTGTGTGTTCTGCTGCTGGCTGACTTTATGGTGAATTTTGGAAAGTTGGGCGGGGTTTCCATCTTGGGTATGTCCAAAAGATCATAAGAATCTCCAATGCAATAAGTTTGCATGCGCCGAACTGGAATTTGGGACTGCTGACGTTCCTTGGCTAGAGCCATTGCTGTATCAAAGGACACACTGGTGGCGTTTCTCCAGCTGGATCTTCTTATTGGGGCGCAGTCACTGCCTGATTCTATAGGTTCCGACCCAACACCTTTGTCTGGTTTTGGGGACTTCGGTGTATCTCTGGTTGTGGATAATTTGGAACTAACATGCAATTTACTCTTTAGGGCCGGGGGCAGCATGGCAAACTGGGGTTTTGGTGGCACCACTGGTACGGATTTGACTTGCTGCACTTTATTTAGGCTGAAAGCCAGTTTCATGGTTACACTTCCATCGGAGTTAATGCTGGAAGCTCCTGTGTTTTCTTTCACAACTGTAGACTTGGTGTAGTTTGAGAGGTTCTGCTCTTTGGAGGAACAGATTTGGATGTTTTGTAGATGGGATTCACTTGATCTATCGAGGTGAGTACTTGGACCCTCATCCTCTGCCTGTGGGGTCATAGTTACTGTGTCAGGTAAACCGTCACTTTGTATCATCTCATGAGGTAAACAAAGGTCACATTGTGAGCTTTCAGTGTCCTGCAGTTGGTCCCAGATAATGGCTTTGTGTTCTTCCCAAGGACTTGCTTCGTTTTCCTGAGGTTTTTCTAAAGCTGTCTCCAGGCAGTTCAGCAAAGAAAGAATTTCTTGCAAGCTAACATTTTCTGTCATGTGTATTGCATTATCAGCTGTTAGAAGAGGATTGTCATGTACAGGGGTGCCTGATGGGCAACACTGAGATTCTTCTATATTATCAATAGTCTTCAGGATCATATTATCTTCTACAACATTCATATCTTCAGCACATTCCAAGCCAACGTGGACTGTCTCTGAGAGGGAATCCATGTTTTCTTCCAGCAGAATGTCATCTTTCTCATCATTTTTAGGAGAGTCTAAGTTCTTCAAGGTAAACTCATGTATCAGAGGGACATCCTGAGGATCCTGTACTTCTGGAAGATCTACGTTCATTACAGTAGGTTGATTTATCAGTAGTACTTCCTGGTTGTACAGATCAGGCTCTTGCGTTTCTGGAGAATCCAAGTCTTCATGATTAATCTCATCCACCAATGGAATGTGCTTGTCATAAAATGTAGGGATAGGTAAATCTGAAGGACACAAATTTAATAACAAAGCTTCTAACTCCAGCATATCCTCCTTTCCGCAGATTGCATCATCTTGTAGATTCAGAGGGACATAGATTTCCACATGGCCTTCATCCTCCACACTGTCTTTGTCCTCCAAATTTTCACCAGGATTTACATATCCAGAATTGGAGTCCACCACTGTCTCCTTATCTGTATTATCTTCATGGACACAAGCTATCTCATCTTTTTTTGTATCGCAGTCTGATTCTTCTCTAGTAAAGACAACCTCTGATGTAGCTCTATCCGATAAATTAGATTGCGGACTACATTGATTCTCGTTATCTATCTCAGTATTGCTTGATCCATCATCCATGTCTGCCTGGCCAAAGGGTTTTTGGGTATCACAAAGAACCTCTTCCTGTCCATCTGTGGTTGTAGCAGGAGGTCCATCAGCAATACTATCATCCATTCCTTCATTCTCTTTAGGCTTCATGGTTTGTTCAGTCCCTCCATCCTCAATGTTCCCTTCATCCAGCTCATAATGATCATTCGATTCCTCGGATAAGGGGCTCAAGTCATCGTAAGCACTTAGATAAACATCTTCTAAGCTGTCACGCCAGTTCCGCATTGGGTCCTCACTGTCCAAGCAGCCCGCTGGAGTAAAGTACATCTGTTCCGACTCATCTTCTGTACAAGGATCATCCTGGGGTGGCTCTACAGAAAACTCCACCATCTGAATGACAAGGAAGGATACATATTATAATTTAGTCCATCCACCAAGGAATATAGGGCATGATCACGTAACGTAATTTATTAAAGTTTCACTTTAGCATCTATGCTCCCACTAGAGCAGGGATAGGCAAACTCCAGCCCTCAAGCTGTGGTGAAATTTCAAATCCCACCAAGACTCTGTCTCGGGGACTCATAGCTGTGACTGTCAGAGTCTTGCAATGCCTAATGGTATTGGTAGTTGCACCACAGTTGGTGGGCTAGAGTTTGCCTAACCCTGCGCTAGAAGGACAGTGATATATCAAAACATGCAACATGTTTTAGGAAACATTATCTGTTATCTATAATGCTAACATACAGCTTGTACTATGGAAGATTTCTGACCCTTTTCTGTACACTGAGTGCACTTATATTTACATTGTAAAGTGACCTTGGTGCTAATATGTACAGTACATGTAATACATAATAGCTATACATATTATTTAGATTGGTGTCCCTTGTCACACGTTCTTCATTTATTTCATTTAGACCTCGTACCTTGTCACAGGTCCCTAACCTGAGACTCGGTGAGATGTGCTACAAGGGAAATATTCATAGACTTAGGTTAGGGCAGTGAGTCCGGGACTCCAGTGCCATGGCTGGTGGCCTGAACAGCAGAGCTAGCACTTTTCCTTGTTATGGCCAACACTTGCCTGGCTGTCATGCTGCAGGTCATATTGCAGCATTTCGCTGTCGGCAGAGTATTCCACTATTCTCTCTTTCGATTTCTCCTCCTCAGCTATACAGGCAGTTTTTGTCTCATCGGGATTTGTGTCTTGGCTGTCCAGGAAAGAGAAGGTGTCTTGGACCTCTAGCGACATTCGATTTGCCTCCATTTTCTGCTCATTGTCTTCTTTCATTTCAGGTTCTGCACAGAAACAGTGAAAATGATGTCATTCGTTTTTGAATTTTGTCCTTCTTGAAGGTCTTCTCTAACCCTATACTTCTCGTTGCCATACCTCTAACCTTAGCCGTCCCCTTACCTTAAAGGCCAAACCCAACCCTGTTTCCCATAAGCGTAAATCTGTTACCTAACCTTAAGCTACTCCCTAATGCTAACTTAAAGTGACACTAAACTCAGGAGTTAAATCTTAAAAATGCATTCAAGTACCTTAACTATGAACAGAAATGTAGTTATTTGGTGCATCACTCAGCTGTAGATCCTCAAATCATCTCTGAATTGGTGCTGACACTGTCCTTCCTTCTGGAGGGGGGCTACCTTTGTTCCCCATGGTCCCTGTGTGTGTTGTAAAGCTTGCTCCTGTGATGGACTACAATCTCAATACAAATTAGTAAACTAAATGTGAAACTGTAGTCCATCACAGGAGCGAGCTTGGAGCGGTGGCTACTTTACAACACACACAGGGACCATGAGGAACAAAAGTAGTCACCCTCCAGAAGGATGGACAGTGTCAGCACCAATTCAGAGATGATTGGAGGATCTACAGCCGAGTGATACACAAATAAGATACATTTTTGTTAATAATTAAGGTACTTGAATGCTTTTTTAAGATTTAAATTTTAAGATTTAACCCTTGAGTTTAGTGTCACTTTAACCCTGAACATTACAGTATCAGCTGAACAACTGGGCTGATACTTTATCTGTTGAGAATATCTAAACCAAGACCAAACATATTATCAATGAGTAGTAGCTGCGCCATCAATTTATAATCCACCAGAGACCTGAGATTGTGATTTATTATTTCACCTACTAAAGCCATAAGAAGTGTAATCGTCTTACATTTATTAATAGATTGAATAAGAAATAACCCTAAAACAAGAAACTCTTTGGAATCACTACCCAGAATCCTCAGCATCTTGAATGCAAAGCCCCAACACCTCTCCAGAAAATGATACAGTATATCGCTGTCACTTCTCTGTATAGCGTGTTCCTCTGCGGTGTCTGCCATCTTGGGTTTCAGAAGGCTATCAGAATTATTCTTGGGATTTGGAAACGAGGGCCGGATTTACTCTCTCTGCTGCCACAATGCCAGGTTCCTCAATGCGCCCCCCCCCCCTTATGCAGGCTGCATACAAGTGATCTCCGCGACCTTGCTGAGGTCACTTGTACAAAACTTCCCCACTTTACATTTAGCCCTGCATGCCCCAAGCAGGGCTAAATGTAGAAAACAACTACCCGCCCGGCGCCCAGAACTGCATATCCCGGGCGTCGGGAGATAGGAATTCCACACCCTTGCTGACCCTCTACTCCTTGCTGTCCAGAGGCCGGGGCCTTGGTTGGCCTTGTGAGAAATCCGGCCCTATTGGAGACAGGAAGTCAACTGAATATGAGAAAATGTCTCTGCTCACAATACTGTCATCATTACCTAAACCCAGGTTGCCATTTACAACCTGAGGCTGTAATATTAAGTTATCTGAGAAGTGACGGTCACCTATTTGCTTGCTGTTCTCCTTGTCAATGTTAGACACCATTGTGAGTCTGACTTTGTCGGTGTCGCTGCTGCCCATGTAGAGTTGTCCTTCTGGGGAGAAGAGCCTCTCAGAACTCCTGTGGAGGACGGAATAGTTCAGACTTGGGCACTCCATCCCTCTGGTCAGCCGAGAAAGGTTTGATGTGATGTGGAAGGGAAGTGTAACGGAGAAGGGTCCGGAGATGTGGACTCCCACACATTTCTCTGCTCGGTTTCGATTATTGGTCTTGGGCGATCTGCCCTGTGGTGTTGCCACCATGGAAGCCCTTCCTTGTTTTGGTGTTGTCGGTTCTGATTTTGCCTGGCCTTCTTCCTCGTAGTCTCCGTCAATGGTGTCTGCCATCCGAGCCTGCTCGCCTGCATCTGAAAATTCATTACCGGCATCTTCTTTTTTGGACTCTGTCCCAAGACTTTCTCGCCGAAGGGCGGCTTGGTGTTTGGCCGACCTTCTTATCAGGTTTCGTTGCTCCAGATCTCTAGCTGTGAGTAGAAAAAACTATTTCAGTAAGAATTACATTGAACATTTACTAAATATTTTCAGGCATGTATTACAATGCAGCTTTATGAATGTGTATGTTGGGTCATCCAGCCAAACCAGATATTTCAGATTTTGTGGGGTTATATTTGTAGTTTCTGGGGATGTGATCAACCCTTTAGTTTACATCTGAAGGGGAAGCAATGTGTCTTTCATCAGCATACAGTTTGACTTCATTATTTTAATATCTGTCACCAACACTACTTAGTACTTTCCTTGTACAGTCCTTGGCTAGCCCCTGTACAACATGGCTTAGGCCTAGCAGTTGGCCACTCAGGTCCTGAGCACCCTATTTTGGGGTAATTGTCAGAAATGTTTATGATTTTCACATACGTGTTCTTTTATATTTCTGTTATTATATTTAAAAAACATTTTTTGCATTTTTTGTTCTATATGTTACTTTCATTTTTTTAATTTTTTTAAACACTTTTTCTTACACTAACGTTATTGCTATCACCTATGTAATAGCAAATAGGGTGTGACAGATCCTCTTTATGGAGACATCAGAGGTCCCCTAATGTCACCTAGGGACCCCAAAGAAGCTGATGAAGCAGAGATCTGCTTCCCCAGCTTCTTCTCCTGGCTCTAAGAGCCGAAGAATGTAAACAGTGACACCGGAAGTGATGTAATACACATCACTTCCGGGTCCAGTGATCGGAGGAGAGATCAGAGGCTAGAAGTCTGCTGATCTCAATCCAATTGAAATTATCAGGCGCCTATACAGACGTCGGATCACTTATATAGAAACAGCAATCGCCTGCTGTTTAAAATTATACCAAGGGCACAGCTATAATGTATATGTATAACCACTTCAGTGGCCGGCCATATTTATACGGCCACACACAGGAAGTGGCTAAATGTAGAGATTTGTAGAAAGCTTTGTTTCCTGCTGGAAGGAAATCTTTCAGTTGAGAAATGTGAAGCCTACCATGGCTGAAATTTCTGTTAGTTGGCTGTCATGCTGGCCACCTTTTAAGACTTCGAGTCACTGATTTGGAGCAAGTACTCAGGTAGGGACTTCTCCAACTTGATCTGAATACTTTTTCTGGATCAAAGAGAAAGTCAGAGGGCCAACATAACAGTCAAGCAACCAACATTTTACAGGACGAGGTAGCCTACCTATTGCTCTTTGGCTTACTTAAAAATGTATGTAAACCCTAACAATGACTTTCTCGTGTTTGCTCTCCTTTAGCCTGTTAAACATCCCATTGGATGTGCTTTGTGATATCTACTAGATAAGAACAAAAAAATACCTGTTGATCCTGCTTGCAATTCAGAGCTGTCCTGTGCACACTTCCTGTGTTATCTCAAAAAACCTAATTAGTAGACATGTGCGATTCGTTTCGTTCCGAATCGAAATTCGGACGAATTTTCGGACATTCGAATGTATCCGAATTACAGATATAACGAATGCAAACGAATCCGAATTTCCGTTTCTGAAATTCGGTAGCGGTAGTTTGTTCGAACGTTCATTTAGTTTTCGTTTCTTATTCGGTTCGTTCGTAGAAGAAAAACATTTTCCCCCTCAAATGTCACTTTGCTGCAAACGAACGAACAAATGAACGAAACGAATAAGAAACGAAAACGAAACGAACGTGCGAACGAACTACCGCTAACGAATTTCGTCCGAATCCGAATTCCGAATTGACTTTCACATCCGAATCCCGAAAAACAAAATAACACAAATCCGAATTTAAAACGAAGCGAAAACGAAACAAATTTTTTGGCAGTGCACATGTCTACTAATTAGCCCTTCTAGTTTTGGAACGGAGAACAATTATTCCCTATGTTGTGAAGCTGAGGAGAATGGGTATGAGGTGAAAATGACGGCCTCCCATGCGTGCAAACTCCTCTATAGAACAGGCCAGAAATATGCTGTGGTGCGCATGCGCGCACAACTGGAACACGCGCTAAGACGCACAAACGGCAGGCAGACAGGAAGTGCTGCAACCAGCATTAAGGAAGTGTCCTTGTTTAAGCCTTCCCTGCTCACTATGCTGATGGTCTTTCAGCTGTGTGTGTTCCTGTGCCCGTTGACCTGTTAAATACTTCTGCCTGTACCCTCTTGACTTGGATTGTTTGGACCTTTCTTGATTGCTGCCTGCCCCTGACCTCGGCCTGTTTCCCGGGCTTGCTTATTGCCTCTCGATTCTGTACCTCGCTGCACGGCTGGATTCTGATCCTTGGCTATCCTTGACTACGCTCCTGCTTCCTGATTTGGCTTATCCGCTCCTGGACTTTCCTTGCACCAGTGCGTGATCCCAGCTGTGGCACTCGTGCTCCTCGTTGCCACCTCACAACCTGTTCCCACCTCCAAGGGGGTGTAGGAGGTGAGAAGTAAGAGAAGCCTCCTCGGCTGTCGGTCTCTCACCAGGTACGTGATAGTGGGAGTGATTTAGTTGTTTAGCATAAATGTAATTCTATTTTGCTCTGACATACACTTTAACAGTTGACATGAGATATCAGCCACACAGAGATCGCATTGCTTTCAGCAGGTGGACCAACTCATAGCTTTGCATTGACAGAAGGAGTTGTATGGCACAATCATTGTTTTCCCTAAATCATTTTCCTATGGCCATTCTATATGTTAGTTATATGCTGCCATCTAGTGGCCTTTTGTGATAATGCACCTGTTTTTCCTGTATTCCCTTCCTCACATGATGACACATTTCCTCTGTATGTATGCCCCACCCTTCTTCTTGTTGGTCAGTACTTCATGTGTCATGGCCACAGCTAACAGGCCACATGTAACAAGGACACATGTATTCTGCATAGTACGCTAGGAAAGGCATCATCTTTTGACCGCATAATACTGAAAACCATCCATCTGCTGTATCCTGTTGTCTGTTGTGCAGAATAAAGCAACCTTTGTGGATGAACACGGTATTGGTGAGTTCAGCTATCTGACAATGATTGTCCTCAGTGATTGAATCTGCTTATACAGGCCGGGCATAGAGGTCTCACAAGGGATAAATCGCTATCACAACAATCGGAGTCAGAATAGCCCTTGTGAGGGGATTCAATGTTGCGGCAAGAAGAGAAGACTACAAGGTGGATGAGAAAAGCACAGAGAACTCGGGGGTTAGACCTCAATACTGGGATATATCAATTGAGGTATAAGAAAGTAGTGGGTAACCTATCCCACCAATCTCCACCTATGGCTGAAACATCACATTGGGGAAGAGTAAAACATTTGCTCCTTAACGTGTCATGGTAATGCAACACCTTCTACTCACCATCTGCCGGGACAGAGCTGAGGGAATCCATGCTCTTTGCTGGCCTCAGGTTCATTTTTTCGTGCTTTTCATCTGGAATGAAAATTTTAAACAGTAATTTATACAGTATCAAAAGACTGAATCTTAAAACATCTGCTGGTTTAAGAGACATTCTACTAACAATATCAGTTGCTGGCTTGCAGCAATAATCCATTAGCTTGGTAGATACTGCCAAGCACAACCGTGTCATTTTCGGCCTCGTAGTGGGTTCACAGGAAGGCACTGCAGTATCCAAACTTTGTAGAGTGTCCACAGGAGGCCACTGCGGTATTTAAACTTTGTAGAGGGTCCTCGGGGTGGGGGGTGCTACAGTATCCAAACTTTGTACAGTGTCCACAGGAGGGCACTGCAGCATCTGAACTTTGTAGAGGGTCCACAGGAGAAAACTGCAGTATCTGAAATTTGTACAGGGTCCACAGAGGGGTGCTTCAGTATCCAATCTTTGTAGAGGGTCCACAGGAGGCCAGCGCAGTATCTGAACTTTGTAGAAGGTTCACAGGGGAATGCTGCAGTATCCAAACTTTGTAGAGTATCCATAGGAGGGAACTGCAGTATCTGAACTTTTTTAGAGTGTCCTTAGGAGGGAACTGCAGTATCCAAACTTTGTAGAGTGTCCTTGGGGGGGTGGTGCAGTATCCAAACTCTGTAGAAGCTTCACAGGAGGGCACTGCAGTATTCAAACTTTGTAGAGTATCCATAGGAGGGCACCGCAATATCCAAACTTTGTAAAGGGTCCACAGGAGGCAATGCAGTATCCCCATTTTGTAGAGGATCAGCAGGGGGTAACTGCAGTATCTGAACTTTGTAGAGGCTTAACAGGAGAGCACTGCAGTATCTGAAATTTGTAGAGGGTCCACAGGAGGGCAGTGCAGTATTTGAACTTTGTATAGAGTTCCCAGGGGAGCATTGTAGTATCTGAACTTTGTTGAGGGTCCAAGGCTAGTGGGAAAGGAGTTAGGTTTGTTGAAATAGGGATCTGCATAGGTGTAAATGGTGTTAGGGACAGTGATGCAGGAGTGTGGGATTCTGGGAATGGTGCGGGAGATGGGCTAGTCATAAGGGTTGGTGGAACAGTGGTCTGGGCTGGTGGAATAGGTGTTAGGGTAGATGGAACAGGTGTTAAGCATCCTGGCCGGCAGCTAGGCCTCTGTTTGTACAGTATATTAATACACTATGGGTTGTGGTATTTGCATAAGTCATTTGACTGTAAGATTTATGTTTTATATTTCACACATCATATATTATATTTCCATTAGCCTTAATCAGAGCATTTACTACACACACCTTCACTACCTCATTTAGAAAGCAAATGCATGATACATAATGCAAATAAACAGATGTGGAAAGAGGCAAACCTTTTTCATCCTGCTTTGTTGTCTTGCGCTTGGAGTCATTATTTCGGCCAAGGTTGAAGATGGATTTCCATTTCTTGGCTTTTAAAGAGCCCTTTCTCCTGCAAACAGTATAATGCATGACATTAATATTGTATTGATAGTATTATTGTTGTGGTAAACTTGAAACCTAGTGATCATAGTGAGTGGTCATAATGGTATTATAGGTATGTTTTGGATGTTCTTCCCTTGAATAGTCAGTAGTTTGCTTGATGTGTGCAAAGTCATGTTTTTACAATGGCTGTTCACTTGGTAATGATAGTCATGTACTTGTGAGAGAACACTGTGGACAGAAACCCTCTCTGATTCTTTTTGATACAGTATGTAGGACTGAGAAAGAAAAGATAAGTCCTTATGGTGTGAAAAATTATGTTTGTCCCTGAGAGGAAATGAGGTCATGTCTATTATGGGAGTAACAAAAGCCCTGGAAAACCCTTAAGCTTCTTGGCAGAGGTGGCACTTGAGGGACCTCTGTACTTCCCAAGATACATACATCTAACAGGACTGGTCACCACTCTCTACATCACATGAAAATTCTTATTGGCCTCAGGAATTTTACAGAGTAGGCAACCCATGTAACTCATTCTCAAGGTTTTGGATCCACCTACTAATTGTCCACGTAAATAATTGGGGTAGTTCTGTTCTAAGATGTGTGCCAGTTCTGTTCTAAGATGTGTGCCAGTTTCATTAGATGTTGGTTAGATGTTAATTATAGAGTTTGATGTACAGGCAAGTTTCCTTGGGCCTTTCAGTAAATGGCAAGCATATACACTGAGTGTCCAGATTATTATGACCACACCATCAGTCCTTTGTTGGGCCACAAGATAACTCCACGAGATGACTTTGTTGGGCCGCCTCGTGACTCCACGAGATGTTGAAAGGTGATGCGAGGAATCTGACACTGCACTGTTGCCCTTCTGTTGTCTTGTACCAGTCTTGCCACTCTCCGTTCTGCCCTAACATTGACTAGTCGCTGACGGCCACAATTCGCACGTTCAGACCCAGATTTTCCGCTGACAGTCCAGTCTTTAAACACTTTAACAATGAGCCCCTCTTGAACATTTAACGAATTCTGCTGTTTTGCTGATACTCGCTCCATGGCTCTGAGCGCCAACAATCATCCCACGTTCAAAGGCTGTTAAATCGCGTTGTTTACCCATATCTTCAGAAAAAAATCACTTCTACTGTCGTGGTAAACAACCTGCTTCCCTATTTATAATGGTCTGGCCCTCTAGCAACTTCAGCGGGAAATTATAGCTAATTTGCCTACAAACGTCAGGTGGTCATAATAAACTGGCCACTCAGTGTAAACCAGTGGTCTCAAACTCAAATGACCACTGGGCACGTTTTCTTCCATGGGGGCCCCACGAGAAGAGACAGCCAGGAGAGAGAGAGTGAGGATTGACAGCCAGGAGAGAAAGAGAGGAGATGTGTAAAAAGTTGTGAAGGATAAGTCCAGTTGGTGAGCGCTCTTACGTGGGGGTTGGATTGGTTTCAATGCTGGTGTGCTGCTCCTGGTGTGTGAGATAATTATACTCACATGTAATCGGGTGGATCTGAGCTTTGGGAGTTGGGGGTCTCTTTTGAGAGGAGACACGGACAGAGGAGAGAGAGAGAAGGGACAGACAGAGGAGAGAGCGAGGAGAGGCAGTCAGGAAAGAGTGGGGAGAGACAGCTAGTAGAGAGAGTGAGGAGAGACCGCCAGGAGAGAGAGCAAGGGGAGACAGCCAGGAGGGAAAGAGTGAGGAGAGATAGCGAGCAACACATCTGCCTGAAGCATAACCTCTGTGCCCTTCAAGACTTATCTGTACCCTGTTTTTCAGGAACCTCCTTGCTTCCCGAGTTCTAGCATCCCTCCCTCCATGTCCCATGCCTCCTCAATAAACTCAAGTTGAAACACCTGTACCCCGTGGTTACCCCTGTCCGTCTGACATTGTGGCATCTTGTGTCTGGGTTTTGGCTGGCCTGAAACACGGACACAGCATATAATCCTAGACAGGTGGCAAGCCTAGCTACGCCCTTGACTGCTGCAAAAGGTAAGAGCCCCTCTCCTTGGGCCCCCCTGCTGACCTAATGGGGCCTGGGCCCGACACAGGAGGGCCATCTCTACCCCTCTATTGGTGACACTGCTTGCGGGCCAAAAGTACTTTGAGACCCCTGATATAAACAGTGCACCAGAACATCACAGTCCACGCAACATTTAATCAACAAAATTATCATCCATATAAGTGTTTTATTGGAGTAACACCCTTTAATTTCCCACCGTACAGAGTGGTTTATATCTCTTTATCATTGGGAATGAATGCCTCCCATGGGTGGAATACAAGAAGGAATGCATCAAGTTTCCACCACTCTTGAAAGCCTAAAGGTTTACTTTCTGATTTTGACACATATGACAGGAAGATGGCACTTATGGCGGTGGGAGGAATAGCTGGTCACCAATACAAGTGAATGTGGAAGGAATGTAATGAGGAATGGTGAATAGAAGGAGGGTATTGCAGCTCATATTGTAGTTTACAAGGGGGCTAGATTATGTTTCCGGAAACCTGTGTCAGAGATTTGTTATGGTCACTTACTTATGATCGGCGAACTCAATGATTGTGTGGTATGGTCGTATCTGCGGAGGACCATCACCATGGTTTAACATGTTTGGTAAGTTGTAGGATAAAGAGCGATAATAGTCCTCTGGAACACACGTTGGCCAGTTCATATTAGCTGATGTGCTGTTCATGTTTCCTGTTCACAAACACAGACATTATTATTTCACAAAATAATGCAGCGCATGGGCCGATGTGAAGGGAGGGATATACTACAAGGTTTGCACTGGTGACTTTAAGTAATTGATCATCTAGAGCAGGGGAGATCTGGAGTCTGGAGATCTACTTTTCAAATGATGAGCTCAAGGAGATCTTCCAATGAAAAAAACACCTGCATTCAGGAGCGGGAGGGGGCGTGGCGGTGCATTGAAGTTAATGGCACCGCAGGCAGGCAGGCCCCTCGCCCACAGTGCGATCGCCTGCACCCGAAACCCAGGCACATTAGTGCCTGCGTTCCAGTCCAGTGCGATCTAAAAAAATGCTACAAGCACTATTTTTGCAGATCGCACTGGACCGCAATGCAGGCACTAATGTGCCTGCGTTCCGGGTGCGGGCGATATTATTTATTTAATTTTTATTTTTTTTATTAATTTTTTTTACTCTTGAGGGGGCTTCGGGGGAAATATTAGGAGTCTAAACAGCCCCCTGATATTTCCCTTTTAAAATAGAAAAATAAATTGAGGTCACAAAGTCCTCAATCTCTTTTTCTACAGCCTCTGTTCTAAATGAATGGAAAGCACAGAGGCTTCCCATTCATTCAGAAAAATATTTTACTATCATCCAGTTTCTGAATGGGGAGTAGTCTCTGTAGTGAGTGCTTCTCCCTATTGAGAAACTCGTGAATGAACAGGAAGTGATGTAAATCACATCCTGTTCATTTATAACTGGTGACACATAGTACTATGTGTCCCCAGTTATTTACAAACACTGGAGTGATCAGCTGATCGCTCCAGTGTTTGTCCTGCACAGAGGATCGATACATATCGATCACTGATATGTACCGATCCTCTGCCGCTCGGCCAAACACAGAGGGGCTCAGCTTCTCCTCTGGATCCGCTCTGCACTCACGGGCAGTGGCAGCGGGGGATCTGAGGAGAAGTGAAAGAAGCGTTGCAGTCGCGGTGGGTTGGGGGGGGCGGAGCCGCTGTCACAGAACTAAGGCCGAGCGGTGAGGGGAGAGAGAGGCCGAGCGTCTCTCTCTCTCTCCTCACTGCTCGGTCTTAGTTCTGTGACAGCGGCTCCGTCCTCCGCCGCGGGCTGCAGCACATCTTTCACTTCTCGGATCCCCGCTGCATACAGATGGGGAGAACAGCGGGGATTCGGAGAAGCACCACGGGCGGGAGGAAAGGCCATCGCGATCTACCACTGATTGCTACGCGATCGACTGGTAGATCGCAATCGACCTTATGGGCACCCCTGATCTAGAGCTTTGGTTCTCAACTGGTAGGTCTTGACCCAAAAGTGGGTCGCGCCCCCATGTTCAGTGGGTCGCCGCATGCTTTCCACTTTTATAGGTGAGAGTTACAAAATATGCTGCCCGGCACCGAGTGTCAGCTTGAGGTGGGGTGGGCTTGGGGTATGGCCGCGAGGGAGCTCCATCCATATGTGCATTCCTTATAACTCCTCTTGCATGCCCTGTAGAGGTGCCTGGACTGGAGTGACATCACATTCTGGCTCCTGGCACCTCTATAGGGCACGCAAGGGAGCTGTACAAGCAATGCACTTATAGATGGAGCTCCGTCACACAGCCCACACTGGACCCCAGGCTGAGGATCCACTCCACTTCTCGTAAGGTGGATCTTAAAAAAAGGGAAAAAAATGTTTTGGGGGTGTTTGTGTGAGAATGTCTGTGTGTCTGTTAGTGTGTGAGATTGTGTTTGTGGTTGTGTATGCATGTCAGTGTTTTTGAGGGCCCAGACACACTGGTACAGTGCGTTCATCGCATAGCGTTACCCCATAATCGCACCCACAGTGCATTCTGGTGTGGGAGGTGTGTTGCGTTGCCATTCATGCCCAAACCCACCACCCACCCACAGTTTGTACATCCACACCAAAGCGCGTGGTATCCTAAAGCTGTGCTTTCCATTGCAGTGCGACTTGGGTCGCGACTTAATAACCAAGGACAAATGTGGGTCCTGAGGTTACACAGGTTGAGAACCACTGGTATAGAGGTCTCTAAATGAATGATCTTCATATCCCAATGTACACACATCATTAGTGAATAATCCAAAAACTGAACAATGACATTACCATATACAGTATATATATATATGTATACTCACCATCACCTGACCCAGTTCCAAATAACTGTTCCACGTGGGTCAGAATAAATTCCACCACAATGGACTGGACTCGAACCTCCATGAATGCTGCAGTACCATTAAACCCAGATGACTCGATGTCCTTGGACCTGCACAGTAACGCCAAACATTAGATGAATTGGTCCAAATCTATGTGACTATAACTCAGGAATAACATTGTTACTGTTAGGCCCCATTCACACCTAGGCGTATTGTAATATGCGCATCTGTCGCGCGACCGTCACGCGGCCCAAAGTAGTCCCGGGACCTTTTCAGGGCGTTAGGGACGGGCGGAAATACGCCTAGGTGGGAACGAGGGCATTGACTACAATGCTATTTATTTTTTTTACCGTTTTGTAGCGCGTTCGTCGAGCGTAGGACGCGCTACAAAACGGTGAGGTGTGAACGCAGCCTAAAAGCTGTATGCTAAGTGCAACTGATTCAGCTTAATCTATGGCTGTTGACCTTTGTTTCCAATTTGTCTTGGTCTTTCCACAATTAGTATGTAAAAGCAATTCCTGAGTGTAGACCTGGTGCAGGAACAAATCTCTATGTACGTATAGGGAGCCTGATCATGTAAGGTGAGCTTCGCATTGGTGCGTGGAAATGCTGGTCCTACTTACCTCAGCAGATTTGGTGCCCACACAATGGCCAAGTTTCTAGCGTGCATGTTGGTTTGTGCACTGAATGAAGCCACGTGGATCAAGTGTTTCATGAGATACTCCAGAGTCCTGTTAGATGCACATAAAATGTATTTAATGAGAGAAAGGTTAATGAAGGGGTCATATGGATAATAAGTCCCATTATGCTTTGTTACTAAAAAAATTAGTTTAAGAAACACATTTTCCGTTCTGCCCCCTTGCTAAATTAGAATGCAGGGATATATTGGAGCTGGAGATGGCAACTCTTAGAGGACATTATATTGGAAGATTTTCTTGGCTTTAGCCAATTTAGCGGGTTGCTATGAAAGTACTTAGTGTACCAGAGTGTTGTAGACATAGACCTAACCTATAGCACCCCTTAGTGTTGGAACTATTCCATTGTTTTTAAGATGGAAGTCAGGTAGACAGTGTGTGGGTAAAGATGGAATTGTACCTGTAATGGGGAAGGGGAAGCTCCTTCAACACATCTCTGATCTTTATTAGTCGTTGTTCTTCCAGTTGTATAGCTACCGCGTCCTTCAGCAGAAGAGAAAAAGATGATTTGTTACCATTTATCCACAGACACAATTGTGTGTATTTTATGGGTACAAGACACGACACCTATTCTTTTACCCTGATTTGGGTTTATCAAGAGAGTAATATAATATTACTGAACATGTTGGCTGAAGGCAGAGCCGTAGCGAGCTCCTTTTGCGCCCGAAGCAAGAACAAAAAAATGTGCCCCCCCCGAACAGGCATGTGACTTCACCCAATGTCATGCGCCCCACCTCCAGGATGTGGTTTTCTATTTTGTATTTATTTTGTATTATTTATTTTGTATTATTTTATATTTTTTATTTATTTCTAATTATTA
>NW_017307091.1:365954-371567 GCF_000935625.1 Nanorana parkeri
CTGTTGGGGGGGGGGCTTCAGGGAAATATTAGGGGTCTAAACAGCCCCCAGATATTTCCCTATTAAAATAGAAAAATAAATTGAGGACACAGAGTCCTCAATCTCTTTTTCTGCAGCCTCTATTCTAAATGAAGAGAAAGTACAGAGGCTTCCCAATCATTTAGAAAATATTTACTATCTACCAGTTTCTGAATGGGGAGAAGCCTCTGTACCGAGTGCTACCCATTCAGAAACGCATTATTGAACAGGAAGTGATGTAAAGCACTTCCTGTTCATTCATAACTGGGGACACAAAGTACTATATGTCCCTAGTTATACATATCTCTGATATTTACAGATTCTCTGCTCTGCCATCCGAGGAGAAGTGAAGCGATGAAGCCGGCAGTGGGGGGCAGAGGAGGGAGCTGTCACTTGGGGATGGTCGAGCGGTGAGGAGAGAGAGGGCTGCCGGCTGTCAGATCTCTCTCTCCTCACCGCTGGGCCATCCTAAAGTGACAGCTCCCACCTCTGACCCAACCCCCGGCTTCGGCACTTCACTTCTCCCCGGATCCCCGCTACCTCTGCCCATACAGGCAGGGGGAGAGCAGTGGGGATCCAGAGGAGAAGCTGCAGGCTGTGCCGCCCCACTTTTCCCTGCCGCACTAAGCCCTGCACCTGTGCTCGAGGCGAGTGCCTCAGTCGCCTTGGCCTAGCTACAGCCCTGGCTGCAGGCCAGAAGAACAATGTATGTGTAGATATTGTGATTGTTCAGCTCTGCACACCGTTCCCAGAAGTCAGCAGCCATCTTGGGAATACAGCAGTGGTATTTTCAAAGACTTAGGACCATGTAGAAGATGAGGACACTGGAAGACATAGGAATTCAGTTGTGCAGAAGCCAGGTACTGTTCATGCATGCCTTGAAAAGCATTGCCATGTTGAGGCAAAGTTGTGTCTCCATTGAACATTGCACTAACAGGGGGAGATTACGAGGGTTGTGAGATTTCATGGTTATGGATACTCACAGCAAACTTGTCATAAAGTTGGTAGGTGAGCAGCGGGTTGGGCAGTTCTCTGAAGTAAGCTTTGCACAGGGAGCTTACACAGTGGACGTCCTGTAGGTAGAGACTCTTGTTTAGGTCAGGAGGTCGCTCTATGTCAAACTCTTGTCTGTAGGAAAACATATTATGACATATGTTGTAATCACAAGTCATGTCGCAATGTCAGATCACCAAATATTCTCACCAGTGTCCATCCCCAGGACTCACCGTAATTTCTGTACGTTGGAAGAAATGCCACACAACCGATAGATGCCATCCACAATGCCGTGCTCCTCAACAAAGTCCGTGCAGCTCTTGAGAACCTGAGGAACTGATCAGCACAGTGTCAATACTGGAAAAACATATACTGTAATAATATATATTGTATATAATCTATAGAAACTCTTTCAGTACAGCTCCCAATCCCAGACCTTCCAGGTACTTGTGACCCTTGTGCTGCCCTTTCCTTGTGCCTGTGATTCCATGATCTGCCCTTTCAAGTGTCCGTGACCCCAGTACTGGACCTTCTAGGTGCCTGTGACCCCAGTACAGGCTCATCCAGGTACCTCTATCTCTAGTGCTGGCCTGTCTGGGTGCCGCAGACCCCCCTGCCTGTAATCCCCATCCCTACGATTCCAGGTCCCTTTGATCATGGTGCTGGCCCTTCCAGAAGTCTGTGACCCAGGTGCTGTGCCTTTCAAGTTCCTGTGTCTGCCTTACTGCCGTTTCAAGTGCCCGAGATGCCATTACTGGTCCTTTTAGGTGTCTGTGACCTTGGTGCTGGGCCTTCCGAGTGTCTGAACCCTAGATCTTAATTTCTTGCTGACTTTCTTTTACATTGCAGTGTCTGGGTTTCATATTATCACCTTATATTAGTTACTATTTTTAGCTATTTGGACTTCATTTGAACTGCAAATTAATAACAGTGACCATGATGCCTCCCGGGTGCCTATGGTCACTGTGCCGGCCGTTTTTGGAGCCTGTAACTCTGGTGCCTGGCTTTCCAAATGTATGTGATCAGAGTGCATGCCATCCTGGTACCTGTGACCTCGGTCACAGGCAACATATTACTCCATATGTCTGCTATTCCAAGTGCCTTCTACCTCAGTGCTGGCACTTCCAGGTGTCTATGACCCCAGTGGTTGCCATTCTAGGTGTCTGTGTCCCCGGTGCTGGCCTTTCTGGGTGCCTACCCTTCCAGGTGCCTTTGGCCTCAGTGCCTGCCCTTCCAAGTGCCTTTGACCTCAATGCTGGCCCTTTCAAGTACCTTTGACCCCATGTCAGCCCTTCTGGGTGTCTCTGATTCTCTGATGGCACTTCCAGGTACACGTGACCCCAATGCTAGCAGTTTGGGGTGGCTATGACCTCAATTCTGGTCCTAAGTAAAGTGTTGAACCCCTGAATTTCGTTCAGGGGTTCCTGAATTTAGCTATCCACCTACACAGAACTCTGAATGAGATTGCTACCCTTCCTCTCACAGACAGGACATTATGAAAACCAGTAAAATATATGAAGGTTTATCATCTGTAACAGGAACAACTGGAGATGAAACCTGGAAAGTCTTGTACAATTTCCTGTCCATACCAGAAGAAGTGACCCTGTATCTGGGGCCCCTGTGTGCTGTTTGGGGCTAATCCTGCTTCCTACCCCCTGAATTACTGCCTGAAGTCTGATCCACATAGCTTTTCACTGCAGAGCATATAGCCACAGATGACTATGACAACACTACCCACATACTTCCTGTGCCGAGTGCAGCAAGGTGCACAACTTCTCCACCCGTAATGTGTACTATGCGTATTCATGGTTGACTACAACACTTCCCTGCCCCTAAACGTGTGTTATGTGTATCTATGTCACCATTACTCTGAGAATGCAAGGTGTCTGACTTTATCTGGCTTTCTTAGAACTTCTGTTCTGCATACTAATACCAGGGGGTCAGCAGGGCAACTGAGTAACTCCAGTCTCCAAGGATCGGTCAGGGTTTCTCTTAGCATGGGTATAGGTTATAGACACATTATAGTAAAGGACCATAAAGGGCATTTGTCTTGGGCCGCCAGAACATAAAAGGGGTGGTAAGAGCTTATGAAGTGTCTTATGTGGAATCCCCTTATTATATGGAGGAAGATCCATCCTTTCTATTCATCGTATATACAGTACAATGGCTGATTCGTCTAATTCTACTCCACAGATGTACGAGAATTGTGACACTCTACCTACTCCAGATGTCCAATATATGAGATATAATTATTAAAGTGTAACCAAACCCAAGAACATGAATGTCATAAATTACAGCTGACCAGTCCTAAGATGCATCAGTACTGTCTGCACCAATTCCACCATACCTTCCAGTCCTTAGATGTACCTATACTATCTGCACTCCACCCCCACCATACAGGGCTGGTGCAAGGATTTTTGCCTACACAGGCGAAAGAGTATTTTTGTCACCACCACACCAAAGGTTTTGAAGCAAAAAGTCCTTTATTGACAAATTGCCATGCAAGCGCTTTCGGGGTCTCAGCAGTACCCCTTCATCAGGCTCACAATGACATAGTAAAGCATACCATCACCTTTAAATAGACATACCAGTGTCAATAAAGGACTTTTTGCTTCAAAACCTTTTGTGTGCTGTTGACAATCCTTACTAGATTTGCATCTTGATGGCCAGTCACATATAGGCAGTTGCTTGACCTGCCTATATGGTAGCGCCGGGCCTGCCTCCATACCTCTTAGTCCTTATGTACCAATTAGGGTTGCCACCTTTTCTTCAAGTAAAACCCGAGCACTCTAGCGCCGCGCGGGCTGTGCAGGCCCTCAGATGGGCTGTGCAGGCCCTCAGGTGGGCTGTGCAGGCCCTCAGGTGGGCTGTGCAGGCCTCCAGGTGGGCTGTGCAGGCCTCCAGGTGGGCTGTGCAGGCCTCCAGGTGGGCTGTGCAGGCCTCCAGGTGGGCTGTGTGGACCCTCAGTTGGGCTGTGCGGACCCTCAGGTGGGCTGTGCGGACCCTCAGGTGGGCTGTGTGGACCCTTAGGTGGGCTGTGTGGACCCTTAGGTGGGCTGTGTGGACTCTCAGGTGGGCTGTGTGGACTCTCAGGTTGGTTGTGTGAACTCTCAGGTTGGCTGTGTGAACTCTCAGGTGGGCTCTGTGGACTCTCAGGTGGGCTGTGTGGACTCTCAGGTTGATTGTGTGAACTTTCAGGTTGGCTGTGTGAACTCTCAGTTGGGCTATGCGGGCTCTAAGGTGGGCTATGTAACCCGGACACAGCCTTCTAAATCCGGACTGTCCGGGTGAATCCTGGACAGGTGGCAACCCTAGTACCAATACTGGCTGCATTACATTCCCCCATACCTTCTAGTGCTTAGATGTACCGGTATTGTCTGCACCCCTCCTATTGTCTGCACCCCTCCTATTATTACCTACCAGCCCTTAGATGTACTAGTACTGTCTTCTCTCCCCATACCTTCCAGTTCTTAGGTGTGGTGGCTGCATTAGTTTTCTCCCTCCCCCCCGTTTTTTCCCACTTTACTATCACCTGGTGATCCTGCCAGCAACACACTTACTCTCTTTTCATAGCTACACTCATTTCCCCACTGTATCGATGGAGAAGCCATGTTTGGACTTCAAACATGTCTGCCATTGTTTATCTCCATCACAGTATGTGACTAGTATTTTACACAAGAAAGATGACATTGTTTTGCTGACAGTAAGTGACAAGGGCATGTCATTTCTGGCAGGATTAACAGGTATTTTCTGTACTTGCTAAAAATTTTCTTGGCTGAAAATGAAAATGAATACAGCCCCCACATCTAAGGACCGGTGAGCTGCAGTAAATTACATTTTTTGCACTAGACACAGATATTAAAAAGTCATTTTGATCTTTTGCAGAGTTTACCGTAATGCTGAGGTGATCTCTGTACTCACAGGTGCATGTGTGCTCAATGATAGGGGTCTGTGTTGTCTGGGTTGTCTGGGTGATCGGGTTGTGTGTGCTCACAATGATAGGGGCCTGCATTTTCTATGTGCTTGGGTGGTATGTACTCACAATGACTGGGGCCTGCTTTGTCTGGGTGTTTGGGCTGTGTCTGCTCTCAATGATGGGGGTCTGTGTTGTCTGGGTGCTTGAGTCATGTGTGTTCACAGTGATAGGGGTCTGACCGTCTGTGTTGTCTGGGTGCTTGAACGAAATTATTCCCTGTTTAAGGACTCTACAAAGTGTGTAGAATCACACTTCTCTGTCTAGCAATCTGATGGACGTGCATGGGTTTGGCGGTTATCAGGAGAACGGTACTTGCCTGACTGCATTGTGCCACTTGTAAAGTTTGGTGGAGGGGGGATTATGGTGTGGGGTTGTTTTTCAGGGACAGTTCTGACCTCAACCCGAGAGAACACCTTTGGGATGAATTAGACACTGTTGACCACCCACTGCTCCTCAAAAAACTCCACTCGCTTGGCCTACAAGACTCTGCTCTCTCGTGGTTCTCCTCCTACTTATCTATGCACTCCTTTAGTGTCACCTACAATTCTAACTCCTCCCCTCCTCTTCCTCTTTCTGTAGGGGTCCCCCAAGGCTCTGTCCTTGGACCCCTTCTCTTCTCTATCTAC
>NW_017307091.1:371649-385765 GCF_000935625.1 Nanorana parkeri
AACTCCCTCCTCATTGGCCTTCCACTACACAGGATATCCCCCCTTCAGTCTATCATGAATGCAGCTGCCAGACTCATCCACTTGACCAACCGCTCAGTGTCTGCAACCCCCCTCTGCCAATCCCTGCACTGGCTTCCACTCGCCCAGAGGATAAAATTCAAAATATTAACAGTCACTTATAAAGCCATCCACAACTCTGCTCCCGGATATATCTCAGACCTTGTCTCAAAATATCACCCTAAACGTCCACTCCGCTCTTCCCTAGACCTCCTGCTTTCTAGCTCCCTAGTCAACTCCTCCCATACTCGCCTCCAGGACTTCTCTAGAGTCTCTCCCATCCTCTGGAACTCTTTACCCCAACCTGTCCGTCTATCTCCAACCCTGACTGTCTTTAGGCGTTCCCTGAAGACTCTTCTCTTCAGAAAAGCCTATGCCACCTCAACCTAACCACTGAACCATCACTTTCTCAAACAATTCATCCCCACACAGCTACCTCCTCATGTATCATCTCTCTCCTTATCCTTTCATTAAGGCTCCAGGGAGGGGATGTCTGTTTGCATCCTGTTAATGTTTGATCGTATTATGTTTTTAGACCACCAGAACTGTATATATACTGTGCTGATTTTCAATAAAGTCAGTTCTTAGTTTTCACCCTAATAGTCTAGTCCTGCCTGGTTATTAGGGGAAGGTTTGGGCTGTAATTGTGATTTTCCGGTTCCAGAGTAGAGGAAGCTGGTTTCTGACGGAGGTACCCAGTCCAGGGACACTGAAAGACCCAGTACAAAGGGGAACCACAACCTGAATGAATCATGTGATCCTGCAACTGGAAGTCCCGCTGTGACACCACAACTCACATCCTGCTGAGTGACTCCCAGAAAGGCTGTGCATCTGTTATCTGCGACCGGGATCTGCTCTTCTCTGCATACCAACGGCTGTGAGGACCAGGGAGGTTGGCTAAAGAGGAAGGGGATGCCCACCTCTCGCTGATGGTCTCAGGACCCACTGAACGAGCCCGGAGACTGGTGGGGGGCCTTCGGCCACCACATCACTGCACCTGGCATTAATCTACCAGCTGCACATTGGGCCCCATCGTTGGCTAGCCATAGTTACTACCACTGGCCAGTTGATTAGGGATCCGGGTCTATTGGAACTGGTATTTAGTGCTGATAGCCAGATTACAACTGAGGTAATTGCATTGGTTAGCATAGTACTACTAGCTGTGGAAAATAGAAAGCAGAGGCAGACGTTTGGCTAAATACCTAAAGTGTCACTGTTTATTCATTGTCTATTGGTATTGTTCACTGTTCAACTCCATATTGATTTCGTGCAATTGTCAGATAGTAAAGCTTTTACAAAACCCATCAAGGTGTGTTGGTGTGCTGTGGATCCTGTCTGGGCGGTAGATCCTAGCTAGGGGACAGAAGAACCCATGTATTCCAGCGGCTCCTTCTGAGGTGAGCGCTACATTTATATTAGCACTATTCAAACTTATGCTGAATTATTTTTCTTATTGAGTTTACTATATCTAAATGTAAGTGCTGGTTCACACCTAGACGTATTGAATATGCGCGTTTGTCGCGGGGTTCGCGTCGCGCGTTTTTACCGCGACTCGCGGTTAAAAAAACGCGCGACAAACGCGCGTTTCCGTGGGCTACTTGGCTGTATCCCAATGGAAACACAAGACCAAAACGCCCCAAAGAAGTACATGTACTTCTTTGGGCGTAGGCCGTTTTGTATCGCGTTCGGACGGGCGGAAATACGGCAAGGTGTGAACCAAAGGTGAAGGCAGCAGGATTTGGATAGGGATTGGATGTGGGGCAGAAAGGTGAGGTCCGAGTCAAGGATGACACCTAGCACCTTGGTATGGGGCAAGGATGGATAGTTGTGTTATCAATCTCAATAGAAAAGTTGAAGGAAGGTGCAAAGGGGAAATAAATATCATGAGCTCAGTTTTTGAAAGGTTGAGTTTTAAGTATTGTTTTTACATCTAGACTGACATGTCAGATAGTAGATTAGTGACGCAGAAGGACACTGAGGGGGGGAGTTTTGGAGTAGAAAGATATATTTGAGTGTCATCGGCACAGAGATGGTATTGGAAGTCATGTGAGGTTATCAACTGACCAACATAGGTGGTGTAGATAGAGAAGAGAAGGGGTCCAAGGACAGAGCTCTGGGAGATGCCTACTGAGAGAGGAGAGGAGGAGTTAGATGTGTAGGTGACACTTAAGGAGTTCTTAGAAGGAGAACCATGAGGGAGCAGAGTGGAGTTTTTTGAGGAGGAGCAGGTAATCAACTGTGTCAAAAGCAGCAGAAAGTTCTAATAGCAAGAGTAAGGAGTAGCGGCTATTGTTTTTAGCAGTTAGTAAGTCATTACCAAGTTTTTGGAGGGCAGTTTCAGTGGAGTATACTCCATTCACACAGCCTTTGAGTTTGTAAGACCATACCTGGCAGCGGAGGTAGGACTGCGCATGCGCATAGGCATGTTCACTGCATTTGCGGGAAACGGCAGCTATTGCGCATGCGCAAGCGGCAGCTATTGCGCATGCGCAAGCCGGATGCGCGAAAGCGTGCTCACATGGCGCACAGGAAATGACTCGCTCTGTCTAGGGATGATCCTATTTAAGCTGGCCCAACTCCCAGAATCATTGCTGAGTGGTCTTTCAGCTTAGTGTGTGTGTTTTGTACCCTGCCTGTCATCGTATTATTATCGACCGGATTCCTTGACCTTGCTTGACTGCCGCCTGCCTCCGACTTCTGCTTGTCCCTGGATTCTCCTTTGCCTGCTCCTTGTGTACCTTGCCGCCCGATTGTTGCTGACCCTGGCTTGCCCGACTCTGCTCTGCTCCAGCCGCATCAACACCTGACTCCTGCTTCACTGAAGACGGGCCTCAAGAACATGCCCAGTGGCCTGCATCTTCCGGCACCGGTGCGGCCCGCGGTTCCCCCACCTCCTGTCTCCACATTCAGGGGTGTGGAACTCGTGCTGCAAAGGAGGCCTCCTCACAACTCGGCTCCCTACCAGGTACGTGATAGAGTTTCTGATTTTCTCTGGTTGGAAATGGAAAGATTTGTTGTCTTCTTGAATCTTTTACAGACTAGAGTTGCAGTGATCATCAATTAAACACGAGGGGTGCACCTAATGGAGGCTTTTCACTTTGAAACAAGTTTGGTTAAACCTGGGAAATTCCTGCCAAATTTTCACGTTTTGGAGAAATGCATTGAAGTCAATAGCAGGGCCGTAGTGAGGGTGAGATGACTGAGGCACTCGCCTCAGGCGCAGGTTTAGGGAGCGCAGCCAGGGCTCAGCCAGCAGGGAGAGGTGGGGCGGCACAGCCTGCAGCTTCCCCTCGGATCGCCGCTGCTCTCCCCCACCCGTATGGGCAAAGGCAGCGGGGATCTGAGAAAAGTGAAGCGCTGAAGCCGGGGGGAAGACGCAGAGTAGGAAGCACTGTCACTTAGCCCATAACGGGAGAGCATCTGGGATTCGAGGAGAAGCTGCAGGCTGTGCCAAGCGGCTTAGGATGGAGAGCAGGAGGATCGGTAAATATCACTTATAATTTCCGATCCTCTGTGAGCAAACACTGGAGCGATGAGCTGATCACTCAAGTGTTTGTAAAAAAACTGGGTACACATAGTACTATGTGTCCCCAGTTATGAATGAACAGGAAGTGCTTTACATCACTTCTGTCACAACATCTGGAAATCCGTGCCGGATTTTCGCTTTGCTCTCTGGTTCTGGGCTGTCAGCCTATGGTGTCTCACAAGGCTGCAGCCAATCTGCTCTCCTCCTCCCCTATTTAGGACTTCCTCACTTGTTGCTCTTTGTGCGAGCAACAAGTCTTATGCCTTGTTCCGTACCCCTTGTGGCTCTAACTATCCCTGGGATCTTAGTCCCTGCGCTTATTATTAAATTATGTTTTTCTTTTTAGGTACGTATTGAGTCTATCTTGAAAAAAATCTAGCAACAGCTTTGTTGCAAAGGTAATGTCAACTTGGACAAGGTGACCAATGACTTTGAAAAGTGAATAATAGAGTTAGAGTTTAAGTTATGGTTAATGTTTGGATTACCTTTAAATTTAGCTTTAGGCTTAAGGTTGCCTATTTTTTTTTATTTTTTTACAGCAGATTTTGCCTAGGCAGTCCCCATGGTGATGTTCATTAAATGACATTTATGCAAAATATGTAATTTTGTTATGAAACCAAATTTGACAAAATTTCTCATTCGGTTTTAGTAAAGGTCCATTTTTCTGCATTACCAGAACACTGGCTAGAGAAAGGCTTGACGCTTGTGTTTGATGGGCCCTGCCCTGAATTTATTGTTTGTTCAGAGGACGGTCAAATCAAAGCCATTCCTGATGGCAGAAAACCTGAAGAAGTGAGTGAGTAGTCCTTTTGGGGTATTGAATTACTAAGCCAAATATATTCCAGTCATGGTACCTGTTAGTAATCTTCTGCAACAAGGAACTTGGAAGACAGATCCATGGAAGTGAGCTGCCACTGAATTTAAAGAGATTTCTCCCTTTAGCCTTAAATATCTTGTAACCCAAGTTATTGCTGATAGAAGCTCTATGGGATTCGGGTTTTAGATTAGAAACAGCATGCAACACACAAAAAGGCCTGTGTACGGTAATTGATAAGTAGGTAGAATATATGTTCTCCTTATGGCAAGTTTGCCCTTTGCAACTCCAAATTGCATTGCAGTCCATCTTTTTAAAGCTATTGGATATTTCCAAAAGGTTGCTGCACCCAGTGTTCCCCTCCTCCCCATTTCTGCACCCAATATGCTCCTCCTCCCCTGTTCTGCACTCAGTATTCCTCTTCTCCCTTGGTATGCTCTATGTTCCCTACTCTGTCCCCAGTATGCTCCTCATCCCCTGGTAGCCCCTTCCTTCCTATTTCTGCACGCGGTTTTCTCCTCCTCCCCTTTTTTTGCACATGGGATGCCCTTATTCCCCTTCATGCACCTGGTATGCTCCTCCTCCTTTTTGCATGCGGTATGCCCCTCCCCATTCTTTCTGCACCCAGTATGCCACTCCTCCCCTTTCTGCTCCTGCTATGCACCTTCTCTCCTGTTCTGCACCCAGTATGCCCCTCCTTCCCAATTTTTTGATTTGGTATGCCCCTCCTCCCCTATTCTGCACTTGGTATGCCTCCTCTTTCCCCTTCTAAATCCCATATGTCCCTTCTCCCCTGTTTTGCAGCCAGTGTTCCCTTCCTCCTCTGTTTTGCAGCCAGTGTTCCCTTCCTCCTCTGTTCTGCACCCATTCTGTCGCTTCCCCCCTTTCTGCACACAGTATGCCCCTCCTCCCCTGTTCAGCATCCAGTATGCTTCTCTTACCCTTTTTTTGCACAAGGTATGCCCCTCCTCCCCTATTCAGCACCATGTATGCATCTTCTCCCTCTTTCTGCACCAGTATGCCCCTCCTCCCCTTTCTACACCCAATATTCCACTCCTCTCCCTATCTCTACCAGCATGCCCCTCCTCCTCCCTTCTACTCCCAGTATGTCACGACTCTTCCTTTCTACACCCAGTATGCCCCTGCTCCCCTTTTCTACACCCGGTATGCCACCCCTCTCCCTTTCTCTACCAGTATGCCTCTCCTCCCTATTTCTACACCCAATGTTCCACTCCTCTCCCTTTCTCTACCAGTATGCCTCTCCTCCCTATTTCTACACCCAATGTTCCACTCCTCTCCCTTTCTCTACCAGTATGCCTCTCCTCCCTATTTCTACACCCAATGTTCCACTCCTCTCCCTTTCTCTACCAGTATGCCTCTCCTCCCTATTTCTACACCCAATGTTCCACTCCTCTCCCTTTCTCTACCAGTATGCCTCTCCTCCCTATTTCTACACCCAATGTTCCACTCCTCTCCCTTTCTCTACCAGTATGCCTCTCCTCCCTATTTCTACACCCAATGTTCCACTCCTCTCCCTTTCTCTACCAGTATGCCTCTCCTCCCTATTTCTACACCCAATGTTCCACTCCTCTCCCTTTCTCTACCAGTATGCCTCTCCTCCCTATTTCTACACCCAATGTTCCACTCCTCTCCCTTTCTCTACCAGTATGCCTCTCCTCCCTATTTCTACACCCAATGTTCCACTCCTCTCCCTTTCTCTACCAGTATGCCTCTCCTCCCTATTTCTACACCCAATGTTCCACTCCTCTCCCTTTCTCTACCAGTATGCCTCTCCTCCCTATTTCTACACCCAATGTTCCACTCCTCTCCCTTTCTCTACCAGTATGCCTCTCCTCCCTATTTCTACACCCAATGTTCCACTCCTCTCCCTTTCTCTACCAGTATGCCTCTCCTCCCTATTTCTACACCCAATGTTCCACTCCTCTCCCTTTCTCTACCAGTATGCCTCTCCTCCCTATTTCTACACCCAATGTTCCACTCCTCTCCCTTTCTCTACCAGTGTGCTCCTTCTCCCCCCCCCCCTTTCTACACCCAATATTCCACTCCTCTCCCCTTTCTCTACCAGTATGCTCCTCCTCCCAGTGTTGGATGGGTGAGATTTTGGGACTGTATGGTTCTGGCACACGCTGCCCTAAGTAAGGAAATGACAAGCACACAGAGGACACTTTCACATCCCGCTTATTTCTCATTTACAAACAATCAGCTTCAAGTAACAATCAGTTTTGTACAAGAATTTCCCCAGGGATGGCGATGTGATACTCTGTACCCGGTTATAAATACAACAAGTAGAAAATATGTACATTACATATAAATACATTTTCCTGACTTCCAACATTTCCATAGAAAATAAGCTGAAACTTCATTTATACAGCTATGTACATGATATCAGTCAGCCTCTGAATGCCACCTGCCGCCATCTCAGTCCATCCTAATGGGACCCCTGAGGGACACAATAAATCCAAGCAGATGGTAAGGATGATGATGCAAAATGCCGTCTCCCATAGCAACCAGATTTCGCGTTACTGAAGTCAGGGTATTGAAAGACAAGTGGCAGTTAACCCATTCATCGCCTTTCTCCCATGTGGCATAGGTACGAAAAGCATTTGACAAGCAGGGAGCTGGTCTCCTGCCTTCTATAAAATGCTGTTCAGGTAGAAGATCAATCAGCTGCCTCCCCAGCCCTCTTTCACAATATGTTCTCTATGAATGAGTCACACGGGAAAACGTCAGTTCCTCTTCTGAGAGTCGTGCTGTGAAAACACTCTTCTGTCCAATCTTCACTTTCCTCTCGAGCATTACACGGCCAGATACCATATCCGTTGCCTGGAAATGCTTCCAATTGGAGTTATTGACAGAGTACATTACCCAGAACAAATATCATTAAGGCAAAAGTGCCAGGAAAGGGTTAAATTTACCTTTCCACTTACTTACAGAGGGGGCTGTTCAGTGATTTACAAACCTCAGCTCATTGACTTCTACAAGAGAAGGCCGTGTGTAGTCTGAGCTCTTCTCTGAAATCAGTCAATGAAGCCACAGACAGGTTGATCGGAGAGGTAACCCCATGTTCAGTTGGATGAGTATCTATGACACCAGCATGGCCAAGAAGGCCTCATATGTCACACAGCCTTCGTGTCGTCTCTAAGAGTTAAAGTATAAGTCTAGCCTAATGTTTTTTTCTCATTTTAAATAGAATATGGAAGGGTTAAATGTTCTGTCAGGTTAATATTTCTGTCTATGTCCCCATTGAGGAGAAATACAATTACATTCATTCCATTTGGACCATTGCCACTGGAAGAGAAAACAATTGGGAACCCAAAATTCTGTTGTCGCCAGATCGGCAGCAGAGTGGACTTCCTTCTGGCAACCAAGGAGGTGAGGTTTCCTCTCATTTTGGGGACATTTTCATGGAGACACAGACAGCAATAAATACTTGATATAGGTTCTAACCCTTCCTATACTCTCCAGAACGAAAGATGTTTTGGCTAGAGTTTCCATTAATGTGCTGAAGGCCTCTGTGACTTCTTCCTGGAGAACCCCTTCTCCGTGTGGACATGGCTCCCCTGAGACCCATGCTAGGATCAGGGCCAGAGACATATTGTACATAAGAGATCTTTGTCATGGTGCAGCTCCTATCTGGCAGAATGTTCAGAGTGATGGATCAGGGTGAGATGTCCAGCAGAAACAACTGATGGCTGAGAGCGTAGAGGCTGCAAGATCTGCAAAAATCCAGACATGTCGTGCTGTCATGTCCATTATAAAGGCATTACATTTCCATTGCACCAGCAATGTAACCAGAGTAATACTGACAGCAGTCTAGGGTTTCATGTGGGATAATAATAATGGTCATTGTAGCTTCCATGTGATTGGTAAAGTTATAGGTAGATGATGGCACTATTAGAGTCACGTGGAAGGAGAAGGAAGGGTGTCTTCTGTTTAATGTTATGGCTCCTTGTCCTTCCCTCATACAGTCTGGGGGGCAGTTAAACCAAGTGCCCCATAATTTTGATGTTTATCCTAGGTGGCCCATTTTTAGCAGGTGAACCATACCATACCCTTGATGTACGGTCTTGAGGGCCCGGTTATACCAGGAGCCCTCTATCACTGATGTAGAGTCTGGAGGGCCAAGTTTTACCAAGTGGCCAATAACGTTGATGTACTGTATGGAGGGTCAAGTCATATCAAGTGCCCAATTCCATGGATGTACAGTCTGGAGGGCCCAGTTATTCCAGGTTCCCAATGCAATGATGTACAGTCCGAGAGATCCAATTATACCAGGTGCCCCATACCACTGATATACAGTCTGAGGGGCCAAATTATACCAGGTACCCTCTACCATTGATGTACAGTCTTGGTGGCCCAGTTATACCAGGTGCCCTCTACCATTGATGTAGATCCCATTGGTAGTTGGCTTGGCACGTAAAGTCCCATTTTCCTGATAGAAATGCGTCATTCCCTGTTTGATGAACGGTTGATTTTCTATGACTCCAGGGCTGTCCCGCTCATTTTGCTCTAATTCTTTTTCCTCCATCACATCCTGCTCGCTCTCACTCTCCTCCATCACCTCCTCATCCGGTACTGTGGAAAGGAGCTCCGTCTGGGTCTCTGTCTCCCGCACGGTGGTCAGGGTGGAGTAACTGCGCCGATCCACATCTTCTTCCTGCCAGGGGAAATAAATGGGGCTCAGTGTGTATTCAAATGGACAGGCAGAAGAGGAAATAAGTATTATAAGATCATTAAAACTTTGTTCTGTCTGGTGTAATGATGGGAAAATAGGGATTTAGTTGAAAACAGGCCAGTAAGATTTCTGGATAACCTGAGGGGTGAAGGCCAACACTTTCATCTAAATAATCCTCAATGTTAGAGTGAACATTGCCTCGGGGTGGACTGAACAATCTAAATCATGTCTGTATAATACAAAAGTTAAATACAGCTGTACAGTATGGCCTCATTTCATAGTGTGCATCACCCCCTATTGTCCATACAATGTAATTATTATGTCACTGCTTAGATATGGTTTCCTTGTACTAATCGGAGAAGCCGAATATAATTTGCAGGAAATATCTGCTCATGTGGTACGCTGACACCATTCATGTTTAATGTCACAATATACAATAAATGAACTTAAACTCGGGTTGTATACGTTTGCTAAAGAATATGTGTCAGTTAGCTTTGTGTCCACCAGGGGGAGGCATTGCACACACCATATGGTACTATCATAGGAAGTCTTGCAAGGTGTGATTGGGATATCTTTGAAAAGACATTGTGGGGTGAAGACAGAATCCTTACCATGATAGAGCTGATACTGGGGTCTCGCAGGCTGTCAGGGTGATTCCTCATATGGAGACTTTCTTCCAGCTGAAATAGAAGACAGATGACAGCAATTAAGGGTTACACCAGAATTGTTGCTTAGTATGTCATTATCTTTACTGCCTGTAACAATACGGTAGCAATAAAGTAGCTTTTTAGCTAATATTTGAGTAGAGAAGTAAATAAAACATTCCACATGTTTAGAAGGCACATCCAATACATTTTCATAATTTATTGGATTGGAAAACAGTATGAGGTTGAGAAATTTTGGTGACCCAAGTGCCCTTTGTCCTCACCTGCATCCGGGTATCTGTGCTGGCCGAGGTGGATAGTCTTCTCCGTGATGTTTGCCGGGATAATGTAGAAAGTTCCTCGCTGAAAAACATTATTTACTGACAATGAGGCCCAGATAGGATGAGACGTTAGACATTGTCCTGTACGGTGGATATGGGATGGTGGTGGTGGGATAATATGGCTGAAAGGGCCTATACATTCTACACCACCTTGGGAAGAGATCTGGTTATCAGTGGCCAGCAGTGTTTGCCTGAGTTAGAAGCACACAATGGTGCGCAATTACTGTCGTGTAGAAGGACCGAGATCCCCAGATCCCCTGCCTCCATCACAACAATCATCTAGAATAATCAGAATGTCCCAAAATCTATCTGTACGAGTCTACCACCTTATTTGCATGATGGGAACCTGCCCTTGCCATCTGCCACTTGGCTGCATAATGTTGTGAAAGTGGAAGGGGAGGTGAAGTCCTTGCCCTGAATTGTAGAAAGGGAGGTAGGGCCCCTGTCCCTGGATAATAGGAGGGGAGGTAAGGTCCTTGTCCCTGAATTGTAGAAGGGGAGGTAAGGCCCCTGTCCCAGTATGGTAAAAAGGAAGGTAAGGCCCTTGTCCTTGGATGGTAAAGGGGGAGGTAAGGCCCCTGTCCCTGAATTGTAGAAGGGAAGGTAAGGCCCTTATCATTGGATGGTAAAAGGGAAGGTAAGGCCCCTGTCCTTGGTTGGTAAAAATGGAGGTAAGGCCCCTGTGCTTGGATGGTAGAAGGGGAGGCAAGACTCCTGTCTCTGGAACGGTAGCAGGGAAGATAAGGCCCCTTTGCTTGGACTGTAGAAGGGGAGGTAAGGCCCCTGTGCTTGGACGGTAGAAGGGGAGGTAAGGTCCCTGTCCCTGGATTGTAAAAGGGAAGGTTAGGCCGCTGCACTTTTATGGTAAAAGGAGGGGTAAGGCCCCTGTCCTTGGAAGGTAGAAGGGGAGGTAAGGCCCTTGTCTCTGGACGGTAGAAGGGAGGAGGTGAAGTAAGGCCCCTGTCCCTGGATGGTAGAAGGTGGGGTTAGGCCCCTGTTCCTGGAACTTACATTTTCTCGGAGAGTCTCTTTGTCTTCCTCTTATGATGGCGATTCACCAGAACAACCGTTATCACTAGGATCACCAGCAGGATGGCCGTCACCACAGCCACCGACACCAGTGACACGGACATCAGGTCCACCTTTCTGGGTTCATTCTCTGTGGATGGAAGGAGAGATAATGATGACCCATGATGTGATATGGATGAAGAAGGGTGATGATGACCCATGATGTGGTATGGAGGACAAGGCATAGTGACCCACAATGTGATATGGAGAAAAAGGATTATGACGATCCATGTTGTGATATGGAGGAAAAGGGATGATGAGGACCCATTATGTGGTATGGAGGACAGGACATGATGACCCACAATATGATGTGGAGGAAAAGGTTTATGATGACCAATGATGTGATATGGAGGAAGAGGGATGATGAGGCCCCATGATGTGGTATGGAGGACAAAGCATGATGACCCACAATGTGATATGAAAGAAGAAGGTTTATGATGACCCATGATGTGATATGGAGGACAAGGGATGATGATAATGACCCATGATGTGGTATGGAGGACATGGGATGATGATGATGACCCATGATGTGATATGGAGGACACATGGGATGATGATAATGACCCGTGATGTGATATGGATGACATGGGATAATGATGATGACCCATGATGTGATATGGAGGACATGGGATGATGATAATGACCCGTGATGTGATATGGAGGACATGGGATGATGATAATGACCCATGATGTAATATGGAGGACATGGGATGATGATGATGACCCATGATGTGACATGGAGGACATGGGATGATGATGATGACCCATGATGTGATATGGAGGACATGGGATGATGATGATGACCCATGATGTGACATGGAGGACATGGGATGATGATGATGACCCATGATGTGATATGGAGGAAGAGGACTCGCTCTGAACAATTGTTGGAAGGTCATGGAGTGACTGCCATCCTTACTGCCATCTCCACCAGGACCTGCCCAATGTGTCACTCTTATACCCCGACGGGTGTACACTATGAAGGACCCATCGGAGGAGGGTGACACCATTGTTTGGTTCTGCATTGGCTGCCATAGTTGGACAGACGAGGGAGTTCTGGAGGACACATGCTGACACGCCGATAGCTAAGCTCTGGAGATATCAGTTGTGTGCAGGGTTGGTGTACTGTTGGAGGTAGGTAGGTCTGGCAGTGTGGTGAGGTGAGTTCAGACATTTTGAGGACATTTGGGGATGTTTGTCTCACTCATATCGGGTAATTGGTGCTGTCTGAGGTTCTAATCCTCCATCAGGTGGGCAGAGAAGACTTTCATGTCTCTCTAATTCCAGCTTTTCATGTACACTTCACTTTGAAGTTCCCTCCCCACCCCGACCACACCTCACCCACTGGGCCCAAATCCGGCCTCTCTGTGATGCTGCGCAGAGAACGTCCTAATGAACTGTACACAATGTATACAACGTACAGGACTGAGCCCACAGAATGAGAATCACTAGAAGAGCCGCACAGACACTGAACACAGCTCAGACTGGGCAATCATCCCGCACATGGACACTACGATTTATAACATGGACTACAATCCTACAAAGAGAGCGTAACTGCGTACAATGCACACATACACACACTACACACTCTGCACACATACTACACACTCTGCACACATACACACTGTACACACTCTACACATACACTCTGCACACATACTACACACACTACACACACATACACTCTGCACACATACTACACACCGTACACACGCTGTACACACTCTACACATACACTCTGCACATATACTACACACACTACACACACTGTACACACTCTGTACACACACACTCTACATGCAAACACTGCACACACACACACTCTGCACACACAGGCCGTGCACAAACACACACTGTACATGCACACTGCACACATGGTGCACAAACACACACACATTGCACACACATACTGTGCACACAAGCTGCTCAGTCCATTTATACACATTACACGCACACACTCCACATACTCTACACACACTGTGCAAACGCATTGCACACACATGCTGCACACATACACACTCCGCGCACTATGCACACACTGCCCACACATTGCACATAAACACTGCACACACACATACTGCAAACACACTCTGCACACACACACACTCCATACACATACTGTGCACACACACTCCATACACATTGCACACAAGAAGTGATTTGAGTGATGATGTGGGCACGTCTTATGTGTATATATATATATATATAGGTCCCCCCCATTCCCCCGGGCCATATACAGGGAGAAGAACAGCCTCGTGTATACTGACCAGCTATATAGATGCTGACGCTGACTTGTCTGCTGCCCACGTCATTGGATGCCTGGCAGGTGTAGCGACCGGCCTCCTCCGCGCTCAGGGGCCCCGCAAACACCAATTTGTTCCCATCCAAAGTCACCTCCTTGGGAAGAGATCCGTTCTCCCTGCGAAGACAAAATCAGAAAGCTGAGTGATACTCCAACCGGATATAAAAGTATATTTCTCCCTATCCATGTACTTGTAGTGTATACCCGACCCTGTGCTTCATCGTTCCCCATGTTATGTGTCTGTGTGAATCTCTCCATCTTCAGAGAGAACCACAATGTCCAGAATTGGATGTAGCATGGGAACGGCCCATGTAGTGGCAGGAACATGTACACATGGAGCTCCACATTGACTTTCTACAAGTACACCTATTTCCAGCAACCTGAAAGAGATCCCTTTCCTAGGACAGTCGTGTCACTGGATCCACTACATGCAGGAGGGAGTCTCATGAAAGGTGTGACAGTTTATTGCTAAGGTTGTTGTATTCTAGGTTGAGTTTTTAGGGTTGTATGACAGGTGCTCTTTAAATGTTGAGCAGCCCTCCATTGAGGTGAATGTGGGTGGGGCATCCTTGGCTAATCTAGTATGAATATTCTGTTGGATCTTCCGGATTGTCTGTATAGGGGGGAGTGGAGTATACGCTGTTGTGGGGTGACCGTTGTCCTATGGG
>NW_017307091.1:385777-450279 GCF_000935625.1 Nanorana parkeri
GGGGCAACACATGGAGTTTTATGGCTCATGTAGATTTCACCCTTTGTTCACACAGAAGCCTGTATGAGCTCAGCCTGGTTGGGGGGAATTTGGGGAACATGGTTGGTTGGTGGTTGGGGGCCATCACATTGGGTCTTATGGCTCACGTAGATTTCCCCCTTTCTTCACACAGAAGCCTGTGTTAGCTCCGTCCAGATCGAATCTATTGATCACAAAATCTGTTACAAAGCCGTCATGTTTCAGGACTGGAAAGGAGCTGCCTTCATCAGGGCTCAACAATGTTGGAGGAGAGGAGCTCCAGCACAGGAGATGAGTATCCTAAGTGTTTGAAGTATGCTCCAGTCATCGGCCTTACCACATTATTAAGCCTTAATAAAAGGGGTCCTTCTGAACCCCCAAAACACTTTTTAATGGATATGGCAACTTTTCTGATACTATCATCCAAGAGCCTGGCAGTGGCCCCTGTGTCCTGGAAGATACACCCACTGCGACATTTCATTATATCAGGGAATGCAACGCTCAGTTTCTGCACACCAAGAAAATATGAGTCCTTTTCCTAATGAAGGTAAAATGTATCCACTGAATCTGTTGTGGTGTCCGACGCCATGCTGCAATGTGATGATAGATTCAGTCTCTGTGGCGCCATGTTGAATAACGATCTGCTATAGGGTCAGTACTGAAGTGTTTTTTTCCACTGCTGATCACTCAGCAATCCTGAAATCTTGTGTGTGTGCTCCCCTGAGCAATGACTGCTGTCAGTATCCTTCTGGGAGATCACAGGAGGGGAAGTCAACTGCACGCTAGCAAATAGCTCCCCTCATTACTTTACTTGTGATATGACTCTTCTTCCAAGAGCCCCGATGAGCAGAATGACATTTGTGCAGGATGAAAGGGTTACTCAGACATGGCGGGTGACACAAGCAGCGGCTCGCACAAATAAGGTGTGATCATACCGTGACATCATGAACTGGTCCGACCAGAATCCCCAGCTGCTCATATTCCCACACAGTGACGGAATTGGCCAAGTGCCACAGGGCGTCCAGACTGAGGAATGAGAGCTGTGGGATTGTCCAGGGCCCTGTCCATACCTGAAGAATGAGGGCTGTAACATGGTCCGGGGGGCCCCATCCCTTCCCGTGTACTGACCACAGAGATATCTATGGGGACCTGACAGAAACCAGAAATGGATGCTGACTTGGCCCACGTGACCGGCTGCACACCATATTGCTGTGTTCCAGGCGTGTTGCAGCGCGTTCGGTTGCTACTCCTTTTTCTGGGTGAATCAGCAATTTTTGTCTCATCCCAAATGACAACTTACTTTCATCTGCGAGTTTTATATCCGAGCCCTCGACCGCACTGGTGTAAACAATGAAAGTGAACCTGTTATAGTCGCCCCCTCCTCCCCAATCGTTCGGATTATCACACAGCGGGTATATGTGGGCCAGCGCTGGCAATCTGGTACCGGGGCCGCAATCCTTGAGAGCGTCTGCAGGCCT
Organism: Nanorana parkeri; assembly: GCF_000935625.1. NCBI lineage: Eukaryota > Metazoa > Chordata > Amphibia > Anura > Dicroglossidae > Nanorana > Nanorana parkeri. Next base: position 387,274 of record NW_017307091.1, read on the forward strand.
ACAGGCAGCACAGGGCCTGAGAGCGGACAACAGACCAACAAAATTGGGATAGGGATGGAGGAAGGAGCGAGAACACTTAACCAGTTACAACATATGTGTGGCATTCCACATGCACATTGTATCACATTCTTCAAGACAATAACACTTTCTCGGAAGGCTAGAAGCCTCACTCCTGGGAGAATGACACTGCATCCTAATACTTCAGCACATGCAAATAATAGCACTGGACATCGGTATAGACCACAGGGTTTTTTTAACTTCCAAATTCTTGATAGCAGGCGAGTCTATGGCTGTGTTTCTCAACCTTTTTTCAGTCGTGACACCCTTTGTAAGTGTGCAAACTCTCAAGGCACCCCAGTCTAAAAAAACAATGCATAGCCCCTCCCTCCCAAATCCTTACCAGAGGCTTATCCCAGATAGAGGTCTGGTATGGCAGGGCCATACAGAAAAACACACAAAAAATGGCGTCCTCACTTCAAATCAGGAAGCTCCCTTAACATCAGTGCCCCCGCCTTCACCTTAGAATCTGGCCTTTCACATTGGAGCCCCTCTTTACGTTATAAGCCCTCTCCTTTCACATCAGAGCCCCCTCCCTTCATAGCAGAGACCCCTTTAAATCAGGAGGCACCCTACTTTCACACCAGAGCCACCCACTCACATTAGGAGCCCCCCTTTACATTACAAGCCTTCTCCTTTACATCAGGAGGCCCCTCCTTTCACTCCAGAGCCACCCACTCACAATAGAAGCCCCCCCTTTACATTATAAGCCTTCTCCTTTCACATCAGAGCCCCCTCCCTTCATTGCGGAGACCCCTTTATATCAGGAGGCCCCCCCTTAACTCCAGAGTTACCCACTCACAATAGAAGCCCCTCTTTACATTATAAGCCTTCTCCTTTCACATCAGAGCCCCCTCCCTTCATTGCAGAGACCCCTTTACATCAGGAGGCCCCTCCTTTCACTCCAGAGCCACCCACTCAAAATAGAAGCCCCCCTTTACATTATAAGCCTTCTCCTTTCACATCAGAGCCCCCTCCCTTCATTGCAGAGACCCCTTTACATCAGGAGGCCCCTCCTTTCACTCCAGAGCCACCCACTCACAACAGAAGGCCACCTTTACATTATAAGCCTTCTCCTTTCACATCAGAGCCCCTCCCTTCATTGCAGAGACCCCTTTACATCAGGAGGCCCCTCCTTTCACTCCAGAGCCACCCACTCACAATAGTTGCCCCCTTTACATTATAAGCCTTCTCCTTTCACATCAGAGACCCCTCCCTTCATAGCAGAGACCCCTTTACATCAGGAGGTCCCTCCTTTCACTCCAGAGCCACCCACTCACAATAGAAGCCCCCCTTTACATTATAAGCCTTCTCCATTCACACCAGAGACCCCTTCACATCAGGAGCCTGCCCTTTTCCCACCAGAGACACGCATTCACACTAGGGGGCCCTGTTCACATCACAAGTCCCCACTTTATATTATAATCCCGCCTTTTACATCAGAGCCCCCTTAACATCAACAGCCCCCATTACATTAAGAGCCCCCTTCTTTCACATCAGAGTCCCCTCTCTCAGTAGGGGCCCCCTTTACATCAGAATGCCTCTCTTCACGTCAGAAGCCTCCCTTTCACATGAAAGTCCCCCCTTAACATCACAGCCCTCTTTCATATCAAAGTCCCCCCTTTTTACATCAGAGTTACCCCTTTACACCAGGAGCTCCTTCACATGAGAAGATGGAAAGGCATGACACTATATAAAAATTTAGAGGCACTCCTGAGGAACGAGGCACCCCAGGGTGCCATGGCACCCTGGTTGAGAAAGGCCGGTCTATGGTATCAATGACTTGCCTGCAAAGGTCAGCAAAAAGAAAAACAACCTAGCTAACCTTTAGATCCCACATTTGCAAAGTTGATAGAGTCTAGTTCTCTTTGTTCCAGATTTTTAACTTGGCTCTGTAACCCCAATAGGCACATTCTTGGTTCAGGGCCCCCAACAAATGCTCTACAGGCTTAATATTTTCTTGCTGGCTCTGTATACCCAAAGTCCAGCAGACCTCTTTCCTGATCCCAACGCTATAGAAAAAAAGATAAGTTTGGCCTGTGGGTTTTTTTGACTGGCTTTGCATCCACAAAGTCCAGTAGGTTTTGACATGACCTCCAACAACTGAACAGGGAAGGAAATTGACGGCAACACATTACAACTCAACTTTGCAATTTAACTTTCTCTCCGTTCCCCACTACTCCAGTAGGCTTACTGGCCTCAAGCAACTCGGTGGTCAGTGAAGGGTGATCCTCTGAATCAGGGGTAGATGGAAGGTCTTCCAGGCCTCGATGTTGCAGTGGAAAGCCCCTGATGAGATTGATTTGCTTGTGTCTGATGTAATCCAAGAGCTCTCTGCAGCAGCAGCTGGAGTGGACCTGGTGTAGGCAGCAGGCTCACAGTGACAACTGTTCTGGTGACCCTGTCCACCCTCAAACTACACCAATGGTCTAGTATCATCTGATGGTATACAATGCCAGATTCCCCCTGGTTTGCAGCTGTATCCCAGTGTCTGTAATCTGGTTTCTCTCTATGGCCTTGTATGTACGTGGTGGTCCCCGGAACAAAGACCTTCCATTCTGCTAAGGATAAGTTCACAGTGGAATTGGTAAATCACACTCTCTCTTCAGACATGCGTTAGACAGCAGCCCCGCGCCATGTGCAGCAATGCCTGTCCACACAGGCTGCGACTCTCTATTTCACAGCATCAGAGGGAACGCTCCTCCTGCCCTGACTATCAGTCTGGAAACTTCTGGAACTTTACAGAATCCGAGGTTCTTCATCACAATGCACAGGATAGTGGTGTTACAGTATTTGAGGCTTTAGATGTTGTCCTTCCACATCCACATGGAGCCAAGATGGAATCTGTGCGCAGTTGCGGTCATTTACTAGGCCCACCAGCAACAAAAATAGTGTACTGTTAACCAACAAATTGGGCACCAAAAAGTTAGACCCCCCCAAACTTCAAAGGCATTTGAGGGACCCCAGAGCCAGGGTGGGCTAACATTTCACTTTAGGGCCTGGTCCACTCCTTGGCAATGGTGGAGCAATGTGAACAGATGGGTTCCAGTCAAATTTAGATGCAAAGATGGAGTTTATTGATTCTCACTGAACACTCCTGGGAGAGATGGCTAGGACACAGGACACACATGGACTTGCCGACATACTTATAATAAACTGCATCCCTTCCCGGGGAAGACTGACCTCCAAAGGTCACGCCCCAAATACGTATACCCCTTTCCAGCCTGCATCATTGGCAATAAACCTCCTAGTGGTTGGCCAGGGAGAGATACAAATTCCTAACTATGATTAGCACAGCCTGCAACACCTTTGTCATGGACACTCCCCAGCAGTAGGCAAAGGAAAACAATAACTAGAGCTTAGGCAAAACCCAAAAAAGCTGAACTTAGCTCAAACAGACTCAGACTGACTACAACCTGACATTTTTATAGACACTCCTACTTAGGGTGGCTACATACTACACCTTAAAATTTGTACATACAGCAACCATACAGATCAACTCTTCAGTATTAGGGGGATCTTGCCATGGCTTTTGGGGTCCCCCAGGGTGCCTGGGCCTTGGTGAGTCCTCTGCTCGCCATAATATACTGTCTGCATGATGGCCAGGAGTCCTACACTAGGACTGCTGCATGATGCCGTAGACAGTTCATTAGCTTCTAAATGATCACATGACCTCACCACACTGCCAGGTTTATTTATATTGGCTCTGAGTGATCACATGACCTCACCACACTGCCAGCTTTCACTATATTGGCTCTGAGTGATCTGGACAGATCATGACATATGCTGTTAGCTTGGCAGTTCCGGTCCCTACAATGTCAGACAGAGGGACCCGTGGTCATTCTCCATGCATGGCCGGAGAGGATGTTGGATGTCTGTGGCTGTTGGCTGCACCCCGGGGGCTGGGTCAGCAGAACGGCCACTGAGCAGACATGTTGGTGACTTGTAGCCATCTCTCCCACTCTGAAGACACAAGATCTGCCAGTTCATATTCTCATTCAAGATAAAGCAATCATTGAACTATGGCCTAAATCATGACTCTACCATTTGTACAAATTCTGTGTTTGCCTCCATAAGCTTACATCTTACTGTCTACAATGGATATTCTCTCCTCACCTGTTGTCACCACCAGAATATTGGCATGTATTAGTAATAAAATCACAGGTTGGCTCATGTGTGTTATTACAGAAACCCTTACCTGGACCACTTGTACACTGGTGGTGGGTTGCCATCACACATGCATTGGAGTGCAGCGCCATCTTTCCCCGCGAACCAGCCTTCGTGGCCTTGTATAGATGCCTCGGCGAGATCTGTCGGGGGGGGAAAACATCCCATGTAATATTTGCACTATCTATCTCTGCTCACTTTCACTGTCAGCTGGGATCTAAATGCAGAGATTTGATTGCACGTAGTAAGGCAACACAGACAGTTCCAGGATTGCTATTTCTAGAAAGCAATCAGTACTTACATTTCACAGAGAGCAATTGAGTGATCTTCTTCTCCTCCTGGAAGCCAGGGTGTGATATCACACAGGTCAGGGCCTTTCCATTCATATTGCGCGATGGCACCACAAAGAACTCGCTGGTCACTGAGGCTGATCGGGCGTGTTGATGAGTGCGAGAGAAGTTTGTGCCGACCACTTCTGTCTGCCAGATCAGGCTGGGGGCAGGGTTTCCCTCTGCCGTACATGAGGCCACTAGTGTCTTGCCCACTCCTTCCACCAGCGAAGGCCCGGTGTTCAGCGTTGGCAAAGGCGGAACTGTGATAAGAAGAAGAGATAAAATCTAGAAGTTGCTCTGTGGGTTCATTACATTGTAGACATTGCAGAGATCTGGAATTGTGAGCTGGAATTATGGAGAGGACGAAGACGTGACCGATGCTGTGACAGGAGGCCTGTACACACTGCATGTTATAGGTCTGTGCACAATGCATGCTATAGGTCTGTGCACAATGCATGCTATAGGTCTATGCAGTATGCACATTGCAAGTTAGAGGTCTGCACACACTGCAAGTTATAGGTCTGTGCGCAATGCATGCGATAAATCTGTGCACATTGCATGTTATATGTCTGTGCACACTGCCGTTTATAGGCCTCTACACACTGCAGGCTAGAGGCCGTTGATCCTTCCTACAAACATATAGTATCATTGTATTATTACTATGTGCAGCGATACAACATGCTCACAATGGCCAGATACCTGACTAGAAATTACCATAAAAACAAAGCCGCTGTACTACAACTGATACATTTCAGATTCTACAAAAAATGTTCACGCTTTCATCCAATAACCATAGTAAGCTGTGAACACTGTACCATTACACATGGAATACACTGGATGATATGAGACTATCACCTACCCTGAGACCAAAGATAGAGTCAACTGACAACATAACTAGCAGTGCATATGACTGACTCTCACACCCAATAAAGTACACAAAAAACTTTGGTACACTTCATACAATAGGGAAGGGAGATGGCAGTGGATGGATGTGATGGCAGTCGGGTGCACTATATATCCTAGGGAAGGGGGATGGCAGTGGATGGATGTGATGGCAGTCGGGTGCTCTATATACCCCAGAGAAAGGAGATGGCTGTGGATGGAAGACTACATACAAGGGGAATGACAGTGCCTGGAGGTGATGACAGTCGGGTACACTATATATTTATATATGTAGATTATATGCAGTAGGAAAGGGAGATGGCAGTGGATGGAGGGGATGGCAGTCGGGTGCACTATATATCCTAGGGAAGGGGGATGGCTGTGGATGGAGGTGAGTGGAATCAGGTGCACTATATACCCTAGGGAAAGGAGATGGCTGTGGATGGATGTGATGGCAGTCGGGTGCTCTATATACCCTAGGGAAAGGAGATGGCTGTGTATGGATGTGATGGCAGTCGGGTGCACTATATACAACAGGGAAGGGGAGATGGCAGTGGATGAAGGTAATGGCAGTTGTGTACACTATATACAGTAAGAAAAGGAGATGGCTGTAGATGGAGGTGATGGCAGTTAGTTGCACTATATACCCCAAGGAAAGGAGATGGCAGTGGATGGAAGACTACATACAAGGGGAATGACAGTGCCTGGAGGTGATGACAGTCGGGTACACTATATATTTATATATGTAGATTATATACAGTAGGAAAGGGAGATGGCAGTGGATGGAGGGGATGGCAGTCGGGTGCACTATATACCCTAGGGAAGGGGGATGGCAGTGGATGGAGGTGAGTGGAATCAGATGCACTATATACCCTAGGGAAAGGAGATGGCTGTGGATGGATGTGATGGCAGTCGGGTGCACTATATACCCTAGGGAAAGGAGATGGCTGTGTATGGATGTGATGGCAGTCGGGTGCACTATATACAACAGGGAAGAGGAGGTGGCAGTGGATGAAGGTAATGGCAGTTGGGTACACTATATACAGTAGGAAAAGGAGATGGCTGTAGATGGAGGTGATGGCAGTCGGGTGCACTATATACCCCAAGGAAAGGAGATGGTAGTGGGTCGATGTGATGGGAGTCAGGTGCACTGTATACTCTAGGGAAAGGAGATGGCTGTAGTTTGAGGTGATGGCAGTTAGTTGCACTATATACCCTAGGGAAAGGAGATGGTAGTGGATGGAAGACATACAAGGGCAACTTGCATAGCACAAGGGCCGGTGCTGGCAGACCTATACATATACTTCAAGAGGTATCCAATACACAAAAGTATCTGATCATTTTGTCATTAGCAATCCGCTCCCCTTCAAGCACCATTTCCTGTCCAACCTTCAAAGCAAAGAGGTGCTTACTAACTGCTGCCTTAAGTTTTATCCATACAAAACAACATGATAAAGTGAAGGGAGATAGCCATGGATGAAGGTGATGGCAGTTGAGTACATTATATACAGTACAGTAGGGAAGGGAGGTGGCAGTGGATGAAAGCGATAGCAGTTGGATATACTATAGGGAAGAGAGATGGCAATGGCTGCAGGTGATTGTAGTTGATCAGTACAGTTTGATACAGTGTCATATACAGTCACCTTCTTATTCTGCAGTGATCAGTCAAATAAATATTGGAAAAGGTTGGAAAGCTCTATATTTTTAGCAAGTTCTACTTGCACTTGGACATTAACCCAACACAACCCAAAATGTCACGAATGATTTTGCTGTGAAGCTGACATTTCTGGGCTCCCTTACTGAAGATGCTAAATCATGCTTTTGTTTTTTTCTGGGGCATTTTCAGGAATGCCCCTCTGTTGTTTTAGCTTGCTCTTACCAAGAACATTAAGCACAAGATCTGCTTCAAAGTTCCCTGCTGGAAAAGTGTTCATTTGGCACTGGTAGGTGCCCTCATCTGCTTGGACGGCATTCTTCAGGATTATTGTGCCATCCTCTGGCTGTAGTGGAGATTTTTCTGTCACCCTTCCTTCGAATTCTTTGTACACAAAAGATCCAAATTCTGCATTCAGGATGGCAATCTGTACACTTTGCCCTCCAGGGCCTTTCTTTGACCAAACAACCTGAGAGACCTTCTCTCCTTCCTGAGCTTCATAGTAACATGTGAGTGTGACGTCAAGTCCCAATACTGCGGTGACGCTCTTCTCCGTCTTTACAGTTCCAGCAGAAGATCCTGAAAGAGAGAATGGAGACATCCATGTTAACAGCATTCCAGGGAAAATTATTATTACGCCCCTAACTGGGTAAAAGCCTTTCTTTTTTCTTATGTGCTAGTGACACCAAATTGCAGTGTCATCTCAAAGGATCATCTCATAGGTCATAATGTATATTTCATAACTAGAAGTATGTCATTATGGAGAATGGTAGGCTATTGCAGTGAAAAAGGTAGGGTATGATGGTGGAGAATGGTTGGGTATGATGGTACAGAATAGTATGTTAGATGGTGGAGAATGGTAGGGTTTGATGCTGGAGAATAATAGGGTATGATGATGGATATTGGTAGGGTAGGAAGGTGGAGAATATTTTGCTATGATGGTGGAGAATGATAGGGTATGATGATTGAGAATGCCAGGGTATGATACTGGTGAATGCTAGGGTGCTATGGTAGAGAATGATAGGTTATGATGGCTAAGAATGATAGTGTATAATGTTAAGGAATGGTAGGGTATGATGATGGCTATTAGTAAGATATGAAAGTGGAGAATATAAAGATATGATGGTGGGGAATGGTAAGGTATGAAGATGGAAAATTGTAAGATATGATAATGGAGAATGGTAGAGTATAATGGTGGAGAATGGTAGGGCATGATGATGAAGCATGGGAGGGGGGATGGTGAAGAATGGTAGGGTATGATGGTGGAGATTGGTAGAGTTTGATGATGGACAATGTCAGGGAATGATGGCACAGAATAGTAGGGTATGATAATGAGGTATGGTATGTGTTGACTGAGTTGAATGAGTATTGCGGTAGGAAATTGGAAATCCCACAATGTGTTGATGCAGATTTATAGGGTATTTTAGGGCGCGGAACAGGGGAGTATGATGCTGGGTGATAGTGCCAAGATAAAGAGTGTGTTGATAGTAAATTGAAGGATATAAGGGTGTTTTTATGGTTTAGAATGATTATTCTGTGCTAATTACAGTACTCCAAGGAAGTGTAGGTGTATGACCTGAATTCATATCCCTGACAGGTAATTATATATCTAAAATGGGTGTAAAACGTATCAGCTATGTGGGGAGGCTGGGTGGGAGATATAGTACAGTTTTCAAATAAATACATAAATAAAGTTCTGTGGTACAGAGCAGAAATTAGGGGCTCTTTGAGTTGTGAGTTTGTACTTTGGAAGGATCAAGGAAGTGTGTTGGAACTGCCTGACGATTATGGCAGTCGGGTGTACTACATACAATAGGGAAGAACTAGAGATGACAGTGGATGGAGGTGTTGGTAGCTGGGTAAACTAGATATAATAGGAAGGAGAGTTGGCAGTGGATGGAAGTAATGGCAGTAGGGTGAACTACATACACTAGGTAAGACAGATGGCAGTGGCTGGAGGAAATGGCAATTCCGTAAACTAGAAACAGTATGTAAGAGAGATGGTAGTGGATGGAGGTGATGGCAGTTGGGTACTCTAGAAACAATAAGGAAAGAAGGTGGCAGTGGCTTTAGCTGATGGTAATTTGTTGCCATGGTGACTAAAGGGTTTTGTTATGCTCCAACTTTTACTTTGAATAGTAGTCATTTCCATAACGCCATAAGCTCTTATGGTATTGTAAAAAGTAGGTGTTACAAGTCAATAGTACATAACAACATACAGCAAATGCATATACTTGCATATGTCTGTGAAGGTTCTCATTCATCCAGGTCATGGTATATCTGTAAAAAATAAGTCAAGGCAATGTCTTCAAGAAAAATACAGCAAGTTCAGTTGCCTTGACTTATTGTTTACATATACTGTATACTTGCATAGCACAATGTAAAGTAAAATAAGAAAACAAAGGTAAGCTACAATGGGGGGTCTGACCACCTGAATATTCATTCTAGTCCATTTGGGGAGCAGCTGTCACCCAACAGAAATACTGGTGGGATCTGGGGCAATATAGTTACGCAGGCAGCAGATGCATTTATACTTTTGTTGTGCCACATAGAGTTAGCATTATGCATCAATGCCAGTCTGTGTTCATAGCCTACCCAGCAGATGGACCATCTCTTGCTGCCCCCTTTGTGCTTAGATGACCTGGGTATTATTAGTTGCTCTCTCTACTTTCCCACCATCTATTATTTTCCTGTGGCCCCCTACCAGTCTTATCACTTGTTCCCCCACTCCATAAGGCTGAGCTGAATTCCCCAACTTGATGGACAATTTCCTGTTTACTTGCTACACATTATACACTGAATATTAGGAGGATGATAATAATAGGTTGGGTAATTACATTTTACCTGCTTTCAAGTGGCTGTGTAAGAGGTGTAAGGCAGGAAGTAATCCTTGTATTCTGCGTGGCTAAGTGTGTAACAAAGAGAGGGATCATTAAAGGAGAGTGCGGTACACACCTATGGTGGGGGTAGTGCAGGTGAGCAGGTTAAGGCTTGTGAAAGCCGTCTGACCAGTATGATGGACTATGCACTGGAGCTGCCCCCATTCCCATGCTGGCTGCATTCAGTAGAAGCTGCCAGTCTCTTATATAAGAAGGTGCCGGAGATGGTATCTATTTTATTAATAGAGTGTTCATATTATATGTTATTGTCTTGTCATCACAGAGGCATGTTCTTATATAAAGCAAGAATGTTGTTGGCCCATTTACGGTGGCTAGGCAGCTGGATTATTTTTAGAAGATACTTTTGTCTGACCTGCGTCTAGAAAGATCATGCTGTTGTAGTGATAAGTGATGGACTCTAATCCGGAGAGTAATGCCAGTTCATGGTTTCCACTCTGAATAATGGTGTCTACCATGTGTAAGAGGCTAGAGCTGAAACCTACAAGGGATACATTCCACTCTCTGCTTTCCCACTCTCTCCTTCTTCTTTTTCTCTTTCTGTCTCTTTTTCTAGCTCTCTTCTCCTTCCTCCTTTTCTTCACCATAACATCAACTCTCCTCTCTTCTGCTTTCCTCTCTCCCTTCCTTTTCGTTCTTCCTCCTGTCTCTTCTCTCATATCTCTTCTAATTTCCCCTTTCCTCTCCTCTCCTTTTTTCTCATTTTGTTACTTTTTCTCACTACTTTCTGTTATGTCTCTTCTCCTTCCTCCTTTTCTTCACCACACCCCTCTCCTCCACTTTCCTCTCTTCCTTCTCCTTTCATTTCTCCTCATGTCTTTTCTTCTTCCTCTTCTCCTCTCTCGCTTCCTATTTTGTTCTTCCCTTTTTCCTCATGTCTCTCCTCTTACGCCCCTTCTTATTTCCCATTTCTCTCCTCTCCTCACTCCCTTCTTCTTTGTGTCTCTCCTCTTATGCCTTTTTCCTTCTTCCTTTTCTTTCTTTCTTCTTTCCTTCGTCCTCATGGCTCCCCTTTCATGCCTCTTCCCATTCCCCCTTTCCTCACTTGCTTCTCCTTTCCTTCTTCTTCCTCGTTGCTCTCTTCTTATGCTTCTTCTTCCTCTTTACCACTCTTTTTTTTCTCCTTTTCTTGCCTTCTTTGCCATGTCTCATGCCTTTTTTTTATTTCCACTCTTCTCTCCTTACTTGATTCCTCCTTCTCATTTCCCCTTTTCCTCTCATCTTACCCTTCTATTTTCATTCTTCCTACTGCCTCTCCTCTCATGCCCTTTTTTCCTTACTCCTTTCCTCTTTACTTTCTCATTTTCTTCTTTCCCATGTCTCTCCTCGCATGCCTCTTCTCATTCCCCCGTTGTTCTCTTCTTCCCCTTCTTTCCCTACTTGATTCCTTCTCTTTGGTGTCTCTTCCCATTCCCCCTTTCCTCTCCTCTTCCCCTTCTTTTTTCCTTCTTCCTAATGTCTCTCCTCTCACGCCTCTTTTCCTAACTCCTCTCCTCTCACCTTTTTCTTCTTTCCTTCTTCCTCAGGGCTCCCCTCTTATGGCTCTTCTCACCTTCCCTCTCCTCTCTCCCTTTATCTTTTCTTCTTCCTCATGTCTCTCCTCTCATGCCTCTTCTTTTTCCTCCTCTTCTCTCCCTCCTTTTTTTTCTTCTTCTTCCTTATGTCTCTCCTCCAGGGGCGGAACTACCGCCATAGCGACCCATGCGGGCGCTATGGGGCCCGCGCCAGAACGGGGCCCGGCCAGGAGCAGGAGGGAGGTTTAGGGGTCCTTATTTTCCGTGCGGCCGCAAGTCAAAAACTTCACCGTTGCACGGAACCTAAGGACACTTAATCTGCAATCCTCTCCCCTGCCAGTTACAGTGCAGAGCGGGGGTGGGCGGAGTTATCTCCTGCCTGTGTCCGGCTGGAGGAGATGGCGAAGCAGCTGAGTGGAAGTGTGTGTGATCTTCACTGCTGCTAGGACTGCTGACAGGTAAGTGGGGACAGGGACTGAAGCGTCGGGGGGGACAGGGACTGAAGACTTTGTTCTCCTTACATGAGCTGCAGGAGCCATTAACACTGGCCGCGGCTCATTCATATGCTAATTGCGGGATTTGCATATTAATGAGCCGCGGTATTCATATGCAAATCCCGCCATGTCTCATTAATATGCAAATCGCCCTTCCCACTCCCCTGAATGAAGGGGGTGGGACAGGGGGGAGTCAGGTCTAAAGGTGCAGAGTAGTGATGAGCTCGGGCGTGTTCGCCAGCGCCTCGTGCCGAGCCCGCCAGGAAGCCGTCAGCGCGCAGGGCCAATCACAGGCACTGAGCCATTTTCCGATCTCTGCAGCTGCGGACCGGGAAAATGTCTCAGTGCCTGTGATTGGCCCTGCGTGCTGACAGCTTCCCGGCGGGCTCGGCACGAGGCGTTTGCGAACACGCCCGAGCTCATCAATATTGCAGAGAGAAAAAAGGGTTACGGCTTGTTCACACCATATACAGTGCGGTTAGCTGCTGGAACTAGCTGTATCGCATAAAAAACTCCCCTGTGCGTGCTGAGGCAGGAAGGGGTATGGTAGTGCATTGAAGTCAATGGCACCCCTGCCCGCAGAAAAAATGGTGCATGCACCAAAACACGGGGTAGTTTACTATGCCATACAGTGCGTTCCAGCAGCTAACCACACTAGAACGCACTGTATATGGTGTGAACAAGCCCTTAGAATTGGCCAGAGGAAGAGAGGTGAGATGCTGTGCATCCACACTGCCCACTCTGTGTAGCCGCCCACTGTCACCCTCTCTGTGCAACCACCCGCACTGCCACCCACTCTGTGCACCCACCCACATTGTACTATTTATTTATTTTTTAATTTTTAAATTTTCCGCCAGTTCCGCCCCCTGAGACGCAGACGCTCGCAGGGGACGGAACCCAGAAGATGGATGCCGGCATGATGTATTGGCTGGAGGACACAGCGGGGATCGTGGACAAGGTAAGTAACGCGCTGTGTAATCCCGAGGGTGGTTGAGGGTTACTGCTTTTGGTAATGAAAATTAACCCCGTGCCACACTCGGGATTACTGCCAGGGAGGTTAAACAACAAGATCATCTAATTAGCTGTGCAAGCAGGAAACACCTTCCAGCGGTTATATATATACAGGTGAAACTCTAATAATTAGAATATCATGCAAAAGTTCATTTATTTCACTAATGCAACTTAAAAGGTGAAACTAATATATGAGATAGACTCATTACATGCAAAGCAAGATAGTTCAAGCCATGATTTGTCATAATTGTGATGATTATGGCTTACAGCTCATGAAAACCCCAAGAACCCCAAATATGGCTGCTGTACTCACTGAAGTTATCCTCCCTGGCGGTCTGATTATTTCAGGTATTTTTTCTATTTATTTTTTTTTTAATTTTTAAATTTTCCGCCAGTTCCGCCCCCTGAGACGCAGACGCTCGCAGGGGACGGAACCCAGAAGATGGATGCCGGCATGATGTATTGGCTGGAGGACACAGCGGGGATCGTGGACAAGGTAAGTAACGCGCTGTGTAATCCCGAGTGTGGTTCAGGGTTACTGCTTTTGGTAATGAAAATTAACCCCGAGCCACACTCAGGATTACCACCAGGGAGGTAAATGACCAGGTGATAGCGGCCATATCTGTAAGCGACAGGCTGCACGAAATGTACGTGATATGATTAAATGCAGTTTTGAATAGATCACTGTCTCTGGATGTACGTATATTGCATTCAGGGACAGCAATCTATTGTAAACTCCATTTAATCATATATAATAATATATGCTGTAGTTCAGGCACCAGAGGGGGGTGGGGGTTGGGGGGGGCCCTCTACAAATTTTTACTATGGGGCCCTGTGGTTTCTAGTTACGCCCCTGCTCTCCTCTAATGCCTCTTCTCCTTCCTTCTCTTCTCTCCCTCCTTTTCTTTTCTTCTTCCTCATGTCTCACCTCTCATGACTTTTCTCCTTCCTCCTCTTCTTTCCACCTTTCTCTCCCTCCTTTTCTTTTATTCTTCCTCGTAGTTCCCCTCTCATGCTTCTTCTCATTCCCCTTCTCCTCTCTCCCATTTCCTTTCCTTCTTTCTCATGTCTCTCTTTTTATGTCTCTTCTCATTCCCCTCCGACGCTTTGCATTGCACTTGGTGATGTAAGGCTTGGATGCAGCTGCTCGGCCATGAAAAGCCATTCCATGAAGCTCTCTACGCACTGTTATTGCGCCAATCTGAAGGCCACATGGAGTTTGGAGGTCTGTAGCTATTGACTCTGCAGACAGTTGGCAACTTCTGCGCACTGTGCGCTTCAGCATGTGCTGACCCCGCTCTGTCATTTTACGTGGCCTACCACTTGGTGGCTGAGTTGCTGTTGTTCCCAGTTGCTTCCACTTTGTTATAATACCAGTAACAGGTGACCGCGAATATTTAGTAGGAAGGAAATGTCACAGAACACCTGAATCCAATGATTTGGAGGGGTGTCGCAATACGTTTGGCAATATAGTGTATGTTGGAAGTTTTCTGAGCTGTTAAATATTGGATCTACATTTCAGATAGATGTGGCTGCTGTACTCACTGAAGTTATCCTCCCTGGCGGTCTGATTATTTCAGGTATTTTTTCTATTTATTTTTTTTTTAATTTTTAAATTTTCCGCCAGTTCCGCCCCCTGAGACGCAGACGCTCGCAGGGGACGGAACCCAGAAGATGGATGCCGGCATGATGTATTGGCTGGAGGACACAGCGGGGATCGTGGACAAGGTAAGTAACGCGCTGTGTAATCCCGAGTGTGGTTCAGGGTTACTGCTTTTGGTAATGAAAATTAACCCCGAGCCACACTCAGGATTACCACCAGGGAGGTAAATGACCAGGTGATAGCGGCCATATCTGTAAGCGACAGGCTGCACGAAATGTACGTGATATGATTAAATGCAGTTTTGAATAGATCACTGTCTCTGGATGTACGTATATTGCATTCAGGGACAGCAATCTATTGTAAACTCCATTTAATCATATATAATAATATATGCTGTAGTTCAGGCACCAGAGGGGGGTGGGGGTTGGGGGGGGCCCTCTACAAATTTTTACTATGGGGCCCTGTGGTTTCTAGTTACGCCCCTGCTCTCCTCTAATGCCTCTTCTCCTTCCTTCTCTTCTCTCCCTCCTTTTCTTTTCTTCTTCCTCATGTCTCACCTCTCATGACTTTTCTCCTTCCTCCTCTTCTTTCCACCTTTCTCTCCCTCCTTTTCTTTTATTCTTCCTCGTAGTTCCCCTCTCATGCTTCTTCTCATTCCCCTTCTCCTCTCTCCCATTTCCTTTCCTTCTTTCTCATGTCTCTCTTTTTATGTCTCTTCTCATTCCCCTCCGACGCTTTGCATTGCACTTGGTGATGTAAGGCTTGGATGCAGCTGCTCGGCCATGAAAAGCCATTCCATGAAGCTCTCTACGCACTGTTATTGCGCCAATCTGAAGGCCACATGGAGTTTGGAGGTCTGTAGCTATTGACTCTGCAGACAGTTGGCAACTTCTGCGCACTGTGCGCTTCAGCATGTGCTGACCCCGCTCTGTCATTTTACGTGGCCTACCACTTGGTGGCTGAGTTGCTGTTGTTCCCAGTTGCTTCCACTTTGTTATAATACCAGTAACAGGTGACCGCGAATATTTAGTAGGAAGGAAATGTCACAGAACACCTGAATCCAATGATTTGGAGGGGTGTCGCAATACGTTTGGCAATATAGTGTATGTTGGAAGTTTTCTGAGCTGTTAAATATTGGATCTACATTTCAGCTATAGAAGCGATTTCCTGAAGATCCAATTGATAGTGTACGCACCATCCTACAATTTGACACATAGTAAACTCTTTGTACTGATGCAGTTTAGAGATGGATCTAGTGAGATTTGTTGCATGAGTAAGGACATGACTGGCTGTTTGTGAAACCTGTTTCCGGGCTTGGGTGTGCTGAGAAAGCAATCTATTGCATTTCAGATTTCCAATCAGCCAAATGAAGCTGAAAAAGTTAAAGTATTTTCCTCAGGTAAAACCTGTTGGCCCAGATTCCACTTATTGCACCGTCGCTGCATCATGCAAAAACTTGTTAATCCTTCTGCCAAAAGAAGCTGTCAAAACTGAAAAAAAGGGGCACAGAGAGGCTAGTCAGCGTTTTCCAGATAACTGCTCTGCGCCAGATAACTGCACCTGGTGTTATGCAGAAAACCGAGTCTCTGATTCATGTCAATAGAGATTAGTCATTGATTATTCACCATGAGCCTGTCTTGAAGTACAGATACTGAGATAGGAGGAGGTACCAATCCTAGGGGCACTCTGCAACTATCCCCCACCCCACATACTCAGAGATAGTTGGTTTTCTTGCAAATTCAATTCTTATACTATAGACACATGAAAAAGGAAACAGACTTGGAAAAAAAAGCATTGAAACCATCTGCCATCCTAAAATGTCAATGAATTCTATTGTAATGGGTTATGTTAATCCGCAGCCCTTACTATGGACACACTCAAAAGCCCCAGTGAATCAGCTGATGACTAATCCTCACAATGGGCACCCCAGCATTGATTAGAGTTGCCACCTTTTCTGAGAAAATGTTTTGGAACTATGACAGCTTTCCCATATTAACGTCGGCAACAAGTCTCGTTTTTAGTGCCCAGACCAGTAAAATACTAGCCAGGTGGGAACACTACCATTGGTAGTCAGATGTAGCCCATGTCAATAACTCCCATCAATATATCTACTATTTATAGGTGGTGACACCATGTTAGAAAGAATCCCATTCTCTGATATGATGAGATGCCACTACTACTAGCAGACCATTCCCCAGTCTGGCTCCCTTTTCAGTGTCTAGTAAAGTGCACCTGTCTATGCTACTGTGGTGGCCTCCTTGTAAGTACCTATTGTGCTACAACTGCCCTCTAAAATGTCCTAAGGTCCATATCAAGTAGTAAGGTATGTCTGCCATATATTGTGGCCTATATACCGCTCAATAAGAGGTCATGTGACTAATTCCACTTGTGACAACTGAATCAGGTATGATGGTAATTACACCTGACATGATCTATTTCATCCATTCCTCCTCACTGTGCAAACAAAAATACCTCCGATTAAAGGTTTACTTGTGGTCATTGTTGGAATTATGAAATGGCAGAGCAGATTATATAATTGGCATGTAATGTGTGGCTTAGAACTAAAGCACCGGGGTTAATGGCTCCAGGTACTGTATCATAATGATGCTATTCCAAGAGCACACACAATGTAATGTATACATGTTACATGAAGGATACATGAATAATTCACTCATGATGATCTTATAGCAAAAGAGAATGTTCACATAGGATGCTATCATTGTGCCACACCTTTGAGTAAAAAGCTTTGTGCTTCATCGTTGACCCTTGACTTAAGCCTACATGGTCCCTGTACAGATTTGGGCCTAGGCACAGATGAATCCCCAGACACCTGTAATATGCAGAAGTAATATCCTTGGTACCTGTAGCTGTGGCATTCTCACCCTGTAATAATGTGACCGCACATGTCGTGGTCATTCAGGAAGGTCAGTTTGTTATGCTTACTAGTCCAACAAATTTATAGGAAGGGTAAGGCCGTACATAAGTATGGACTCTGCTTTGCCAGTCAGACATCATTGTAGTGATTGCTCCCTGCTATTATAAAAATAATATACATACATAAAGTATATTTAGGCCTCACAAGGACTGCTGCCTACTCATAAACCTTTTTTATAATAATTGTTCACATTCTTTTCTCTAGACTCACCCATCCCACTGTTGCCACCAGAGTACCCGTCCCGGCATAGCATGCGTGTGGTTACTATGTATAGTACAATGAGTGCCGTCTTCACCTAAAATGTGATGAGACATTTCTGACACCAGCCTGTCATAGTCTCTAATAATGGACTATTTTCTCTAATTACACCTCACCAGTCACATGCAATTAGAGTTTCCCTCATTATATGAGGAATCGTTCAAATGACATATGGTGAGGCATGGTAAAGGAATGATGGCCTTTTCACGCTCAGGATGCTGCTCGCCTGCAGCCCTGGTGCCCGTTCAGGAATATCACGGGTCAGGATTTAACAAAAGATTCCGAGTCCTTGTTGGGTTGGGATGTGTGTATGATATAATATCTGTTCCAGGTCCATCCATATTTAGCCAGCCGAGCAGAAACTGGGTGCAGATCTTGACTTCTTCCCAGCCTTGGCAGAATCCAAGAAGACTGCATTCTGTGTCTTCTAACCCTGTCAAGGGTTAGGATCTTACAAAAGATTAAGAGTCCTTGTTGGGTTGGCATATATACATGATATAACACCGGCTCCAGGTCCATCCATATATAGCCATCAGGAGAACCTAGGTGCAGATCTTGACTTCTTCCCAGCCTTGGCAACATCCAAGAAGACTGCACTCTGTGTCCTCTAAAACATAATTCCTTTGTTCCAAATCAACACAGGATACAAGATAAAGCTCAGATGTCAAGAGCACAACTCTTGGGTGTTGGGTCAGGACTTTGTGTAATGTTAGGATTTGATGTAGGAGTAGAACCTATTGAAGGGTTAGGGTCAGGACCTAGAGTAGGGTTATTCATCTGTTTTGGGTCAAAGCCCAATGCAGTGTCAGGAACTTGGTGCTGAGTCGGGACTTGGTGTAGGGTTAGGATTCATTGGAGGGTTGTGGCTTGGTGTTAGGCTGGGACCTGATGTAGGGTCAGGATTTGGTGTAAAATTGAGATTCATTGGAGGTTTGGGTCTCAGTGTTGGGGATGGGACTTGATATAGGGTTAGGACTTTGTGTAGTACATGGAAAGTGAAAGGTCTGGAGTCACTGTAAGGTTTGGATTTAGGTGGAGTAGTGTCAGGACCTAGTGTAAGGTCTTTCCTCAGTGTTGCATTGGGGCTTGATGTAGTGTCAAGGATTCCGAGTTGGGTCAGGGTTCAAAGGAAGTGTCAGGAACCCTTTCAATTCACAAGATTCCACAATTCCCTCATAATATCAGAAATATAAAAGATACTAAAGATGAATTAAACACTAAACGTTCTACCCAAAAAAAGCGGACAAAGGACTAGTCACCAGTTGCCTGTGGTCTCCCTGCAGCTAATCTTTTCCCCATAACTTACTTACCGCGCCTTGTTCTGCTCTGTCAAGCAAAACAAACGACAAACGCACTCAACAATTTGTTACCAGTTATACAGTAAGGTGCACACGAAATGGGCTTTGAACAGTAAAACAGTAGAAAGGCATCATGGCACACTCACAAACCAGCATGTAAAACAACATGTCTCACCACTAAGGACAATGACAGAGGTTTGGATACACGTCTTCTGCAAAGGATGTGTAAGCCGCACTGCCGCGCCAAGGCACCTCTTATAGTGCGGTCCTAACTCTAAACTATGAGAGTCTCCATCTTGGAGCACATGGGGCAGAAGATATCAAATTGGGTGCAGGCCTGTCAGGAGGACGCCCCACCTCCTTAAAGGTACAGAAACACACAAGGGATCCCGCACATCCCATTGGCAGCTGAGAAACCCCATGCGTCGCTGCACCAAATCGGTAAAGCAAAACAAACGACAAACGCACTCAACAATTTGTTACCAGTTATACAGTAAGGTGCACACGAAATGGGCTTTGAACAGTGTAACAGTAGAAAGGCATCATGGCACACTCACAAACCAGCATGTAAAACAACTTGTCTCACCACTAAGGACAATGACAGAGGTTTGGATACACGTCTTCTGCAAAGGATGTGTAAGCCGCACTGCCGCGCCAAGGCACCTCTTATAGTGCGGTCCTAACTCTAAACTATGAGAGTCTCCATCTTGGAGCACATGGGGGCAGAAGATATCAAATTGGGTGCAGGCTTGTCAGGAGGAAGCCCAGCCTCCTTAAAAGCACAGAAACACACAAGGGATCCCGCACATCCCAATGGCAGCTGAGAAACCCCATGCGTCGCTGCACCAAATCTGTGCTTTTAAGGAGGCTGGGCTTCCTCCTGACAAGCCTGCACCCAATTTGATATCTTCTGCCCCCATGTGCTCCAAGATGGAGATTCTCATAGTTTAGAGTTAGGACCGCACTATAAGAGGTGCCTTGGTGCGGCAGTGCGGCTTACACATCCTTTGCAGAAGACGTGTATCCAAACCTCTGTCATTGTCCTTAGTGGTGAGACAAGTTGTTTTACATGCTGGTTTGTGAGTGTGCCATGATGCCTTTCTACTGTTTTATTGTTCTGCTCTGTGTCTCTGTGTGGAGGAGGCCATCTTGGTGAAGAAGAGGACTTTGCGTCCTTATATCAGAACTGCCCCCTGATGACTGGTGGGGTTATGATGGAGATGGAGGAAGCACTGAATGGATGAAGCACATACAGGGATATCCTTGCACTGCAGGTCCTCAAGTACATCATTCTCTCCAGCAAGATGAACAATGGACAGCACAGTAGCAACATTACCAAATCTCACTCCAAATCTGGTGAGACTAGCAGTCAGAGCCAGCCGTGCCTTAGATAATCTCATGCTGCAGATATACAGCTATAAGGATACAGAACAGGAGTGCCTAGGCACAGGAAGTTCTCTAATATTAGCAGTGCCTAGGCATAGGAAGCGCAATTTTATCAGGAGTGCCTAAGCACAGAAAGTGCTCTGATATCAAGAGTGCCTAGGCACAGGAAGTAAACTGATATCAGGAGCGTCTAGGCACAGGAAGTGCTTTAATATCAGGAGTGCTTTAGTACAGGAAGTGCTCTGATATTAGGGATGCCTAGACACAGAATGTGCTCTGATGTCAGGAGTGCATAGTTATAGGAAGTGCACTGTTATCAGCAGTGCCTAGACACAGGAAGTGCTTTGATATTGGGAATGCCTAGACACAGGATGTGCTCTGATGTCAGAAGTGCCTAAACACAGGAAGTGGTCTGATATTGGGAATGCCTAGACACAGAATGTGCTCTAATGTCAGGAGTGCCTAGACACATGAAGTGCTCTGATATTGGGAATGTCTAGACACAGGAAGTGCTCTGCTGTCAGGAATGCCTAGATAAAGGAAGTGCTTTAATATTGGGAACGCCTAGACACAGGAAGTGCACTGTTATCAGGAGTGCTTAGACACTGGAAGTGCTCTGATGTCAGGAGTGCCTATACACAGGAAGTGCTCTGATGTTTGGAATGCCTAAACACAGGAAGTGCTCTGATATTAGGAATGCCTAGACACAGGAAGTGCTCTGATGTTAGGAGTGCCTAGACACAGGAAGTGCTCTGATATTCAATGGGTAAATATCAGTGCCGCAATCGCTGAAAAAAGGTACATGTACCCTTTTTCACGACACGCACGGCACGTTTTTTTCAGCCGCGATCGTTTGCGATTGCAATGGCGGAATCACGCTGGGAAACCATGCGATCTGCCTGGCACGTCTGGGGTACCATTAGAAAAAAATGGCACTGCCAGCGCGATCAGTTGTGTGCGATTCCGTGATGGCGTGGCCACCCGCGTGCTTTTGTGCACGATTGCCACGCGGTCATGGATCGTCCAGGTATGAACCTGGTCTCATAGATGATTGGGGGGGGGGCCCATGCACATCTCAATGCTGCAACTCTCATATATTGGAGTAGAATCCCTCTGATGGAGATCTTATATAATGATAAGTACACAGTGCTGGTATTCCCATAGATCACAATCCAAATGCGGGCAGTTTGTATCAGGCTGGCAGGGCTGAGTGCAGGGTGATCTGGGCTCCTGTGATAGCACACACATGTGGTCTGCACACCTTGTCATCTCTCTCCCCGTCAGGTGTGCGTGACAAGGGAGACAACAAACCTGATCATCCAGATTTTTGCAGAGTGTTTTTCTTCTCCTCCCAGCTCCTCTCCACCGCCTTCTGCTCCATTGTCACCATTTTGAGCCCTGACCTGGGAGCACCGCCGACCACACCTAGACACAGGAAGTGCTTTGATATTGGGAATGCCTAGACACAGGATGTGCTCTGATGTCAGAAGTGCCTAAACACAGGAAGTGGTCTGATATTGGGAATGCCTAGACACAGAATGTGCTCTAATGTCAGGAGTGCCTAGACACATGAAGTGCTCTGATATTGGGAATGTCTAGACACAGGAAGTGCTCTGCTGTCAGGAGTGCCTAGATAAAGGAAGTGCTTTAATATTGGGAACGCCTAGACACAGGAAGTGCACTGTTATCAGGAGTGCTTAGACACTGGAAGTGCTCTGATGTCAGGAGTGCCTATACACAGGAAGTGCTCTGATGTTTGGAATGCCTAAACACAGGAAGTGCTCTGATATTAGGAATGCCTAGACACAGGAAGTGCTCTGATGTTAGGAGTGCCTAGACACAGGAAGTGCTCTGATATTCAATGGGTAAATATCAGTGCCGCAATCGCTGAAAAAAGGTACATGTACCCTTTTTCACGACACGCACGGCACGTTTTTTTCAGCCGCGATCGTTTGCGATTGCAATGGCGGAATCACGCTGGGAAACCATGCGATCTGCCTGGCACGTCTGGGGTACCATTAGAAAAAAATGGCACTGCCAGCGCGATCAGTTGTGTGCGATTCCGTGATGGCGTGGCCACCCGCGTGCTTTTGTGCACGATTGCCACGCGGTCATGGATCGTCCAGGTATGAACCTGGTCTCATAGATGATTGGGGGGGGGGCCCATGCACATCTCAATGCTGCAACTCTCATATATTGGAGTAGAATCCCTCTGATGGAGATCTTATATAATGATAAGTACACAGTGCTGGTATTCCCATAGATCACAATCCAAATGCGGGCAGTTTGTATCAGGCTGGCAGGGCTGAGTGCAGGGTGATCTGGGCTCCTGTGATAGCACACACATGTGGTCTGCACACCTTGTCATCTCTCTCCCCGTCAGGTGTGCGTGACAAGGGAGACAACAAACCTGATCATCCAGATTTTTGCAGAGTGTTTTTCTTCTCCTCCCAGCTCCTCTCCACCGCCTTCTGCTCCATTGTCACCATTTTGAGCCCTGACCTGGGAGCACCGCCGACCACAATCATGTGTATGTGGCCAGCCACTTTCATAGTCCCAGATTTCTAGGGACGGTCCTGGGCTTTGAGGAACTGTCACTGTATGTCCCTGCTTTTTACACCTGACCAATCCCTCTGTACAATTCACCTTTCGCTGTTGGTGACATTTAATGCTCATCGACTGTCTGTATTCATATTTATCAAATTGCAGAATTTTTTAAGGTTATCGAATCCCATGAGCAAAAATGTCATATGTTGGAGCGTGTCAGGTACACCCCTCCCCCCATACCTTCCAGTGGTTAGATGTATGGGTGCACCCTGCACCTCTCCCCCCATGCCTTCCAGTGATTAGATGTATGGGTGCACACTGCACCTCTCCCCCATACCTTCCAGTCCTTAGATGTATGGGTACACCCTGCACCTCTCCCCCCATACCTACCAGTCCTTAGATGTACAGGAACACCCTGCACCCTTCCCTCCATACCTTCCAGTCCTTAGATGTATGGGTACACCCTGCACCCCTCCTCCCATACCTTCCAATCCTTAGATGTATGGGTGCATCCTGCTACCCTCCCCCATACCTTCTAGTCCTTAGATGAATGGGTACACCCTGCATCCCTCCTCCCATACCTTCCAGTTATAGATGCATAGGTACACCCTGCACCGCTCCTCCCATACCTTCCAGTCCTTAGATGTATGGGTACACCCTGCACCCTTCCCTCCGTACCTTCCAGTTCTTAGATGTATGGTTACACCCTGCACCCCTCCCTCCATACCTTCCAGTTCTTAGATGTATGGGTACACCCTGCACCCCTCCACCCATACCTTCCAGTCCTTAGATGTGTTGGGGTACTGTCTGCACCCCCACCATGCCCTCAAGTATGTATACTGTATGTACCGGTACTGTCTGCATCCCTTCCCCTATACCTTCCACTCCTTAAATGTACTGGTGCTGTGTGCACCCCTCCCCCCACACCTTCCAGTCCTTAGATGTGGCAGTTGCATTAGTTTTCTTTTTATTACGTTGTATTTCCTTTATTTTAATTTGAGGAACCTGCCAATAAACTGTGTCCTGTCCTAGAGGGACAACGCTCATTCACTGTACCGTATCTATGGAGGAGCAGTGTTGATGCCCTAGGACAGGGCTACAGAATACCTCCTCCCCTCTTCTCTATAACATAGAGGGAGGGACTCTGTAGTCTGCAGGGAGAGCTGGGAACAATGTAACTGATTGAAGAGCAGCACAAGCAGGGGACGTTATCAGCTCACTGGATTTCTGGCAGGGTCAGAAGGTATTAATTGCACTTACTGAAGCAATGTGTTCTCACTGAGTAATGTGCGCCATTGGCCCATTTCCCAGGCAAGCCGAATGGTTGGATAATGGCGAGTCTGACAGATGCCTGACTATGTTATCATCGGCTGTAGACC
The DNA here is from genome assembly GCF_000935625.1 of Nanorana parkeri. Taxonomy (NCBI): domain Eukaryota; kingdom Metazoa; phylum Chordata; class Amphibia; order Anura; family Dicroglossidae; genus Nanorana; species Nanorana parkeri. The sequence continues at coordinate 411,688 of NW_017307091.1, forward strand.
CCGCCCTTGGCGCTGTGCCCTGTGATATAACCCACTGACAGAAGGATTTATAGTAATACCGCTATGAAGACACCCTAATTGGTCATCGTCGTCTGATCACAGCTGAAAAATGTGACTTCATGCCATCTCCGAATGTCTCCAACTGTCGGGAGCCCATGGACATGTCCAAACACTAGATTCTTCATGTGGTCATCATCGTCCTGCCTCCTCCGCTCATCTACTAAGCTCAACCACTACATTCTAGCCAGCATTTTCTTCAGGTTGACCTATGTGTTGTGCTTCGCCGAGCTGCTGTCAATCATCTTGGCACATGGGGGAGAGGGGAAGCCACTGGGATATATCATGACTGGAACACGTATGGGAAATATTAAAAATCGTCGAGTAGACCTGAGACGCGGTGAGGAGGTTCGGCCCACACAGCAGCTGCCATTTCCAGGCCTCATAAATGAGTAATGAGGATTATCATCTGCAGGCCGTGGAGATGTTATACACCCATATGGTGTGTGTCATATGGAGCGTCTGTATTATTATTAACACCTGGTATTTGTATACTGCTGGGATAGTAACAAGAAACATTTCCATCGTTAGATATTCAGATCTCGGCCAATATATGGTCTCTGGGGTCCTTGTATTGCTCTTGGGGTCCTGGTATCACTCTCAAGGTTCCATTATTGCTCTCAGGGTCCTGATATTACTCTTAGGGTCCTGGCATTACTTTTGGGATTCCAGTCTCACTCTTGGGGTCCTGGTATTACTTTTAGGTTCCCAGCATCGCTCTTGGAGGTCTTGTATGGCTTTTGAGGTTCTAGTATTGCTCTTGGGTTCCTGATATTTCTCTTGGGGTCCTGGTATCTTTCTTAAGGTTCCATTATCGCTCTCAGGGTCCTGGTATTAATCTTACGCTCCTGGCATTACTTTTGGGGTCTCAGTATCGCTCTTGGGGTCCTGGTATTACTTTTAGGTTCCCGGTATCGCTCTTGGAGGTCTTGTATTGCTTTTGAGGTTCTGGTATTGCTCTTGGTTTCCTGATATTTCTCTTGGGGTCCTGGTATCTTTCTCAAGGTTCCATTATCGCTCTCAGGGTCTTGGTATTACTCTTAGGATATTGGCATTACTTTTGGGGTCCCAGTATCGCTGTTGGGGTCCTGGTATAACTTTTAGGTTCCCAGCATCGCTCTTGGAGGTCTTGTATTGCTTTTGAGGTTCTGGTACTGCTCTTGGGGTCCTGATATTTCTCTTGGGTCTTGGTATCACTCTCAAGGTTCCATTATCGCTCTCAGGATCCTGGTATTACTCTTAGGGTCCTGGTATTACTTTTAGGGTCCCAGTATCGCTCTTGGGGTCCTGGTATTACTTTTGGGTTCCCGGTATCGCTCTTGGAGTTCTGGCATTGCTTTTGAGGTTCTTGTATCATGTTTGGGGTCTTGGTGTCAATCTTGGACATTTAAGGTCTTGGGGTCCTGGTATTGCTCTTGAGGGTCCTGGTATCAGTCTTGGCCATATTGGGTCTTTGGTCCTTCTATGGCTTTTGGGGTCCTGGTATTGATCTAGGCCATATAGATTCTTGAGGTCCTGGTACTGATTTTGGCCTTATTGCGTCTTGGGTCTTGGCATCGCTCATGGGGTCCTGGTATCACTTTTCGGGTCCTGGTATTCATCTAGGCTATATGGGGTCTTGGGATCCTGGTACTGATTTTGGCCCCATGTGGTCATTGTTCTTGGCATCGCTCATAGGGTCCTGGTATCACTTTTGGGATCCTGGTATCAATCTTGGGCAGATAGGGTCTTGGTATTGCTCTTACATGGCCTTCTTTAATTCCGTGTAAGACTCTCTGTGATGAACTAAGAGTGCAGAGAGAGCACAGTGAAGCTTAGAACATGGGACCCGACATGTGGGGTGTTTACTAATGTGGTTTTGGCACCCATTGATCACACATATGAATCTGTTAACCACGCACAGGAACCCATTGATCACACATATGAATCCGTTACCCACACACAGGAACACACTGATCATATACAGTAAACATTTGCTCACACACAGGAACCCATTGATCCTACACAGGAATCTATTAATAACACAGAGGAACCCATTGATCACGCATAAGAATCAATTGATCCTACAAGGAATCTATTAATCACACATAAGAACATATTGATCATACACATAAATCTACTGATCACACACAGGAACCAATTGATCACACACAGGAACCCATTGATCCTACACAGGAATCTATTAATAACACAGAGGAACCCATTGTTCACGCATAAGAACCCATCGGTCCTATAAGGAATCTACTTGATCACGCAGAAGAACACATTGATCATACACATGAATCTACTGATCACACAGAAAAACCCATTCAGTACAAAGATAGCTGCACTCCGTGGGTCCTCTATAACATATTCAAACTTGTAATCCACAAACCAATATACACAACGCAGCGCTCCCCATCAGAAGATAATCCCTCTCACATGCTTTACCCGAAAGGGTTAATCATAGAGAAACCCATTGTTTCCTACGAGGAACCTAATGATCACACACAGGAACCCATTGATTCTACAAGCAATCTATTGATCACACATAATGGCCCATTGATCCTACACATGAATCTATTGATTACACACAGGAACCCATTGATTACACACAGGAATCCATTGATTACACACAGGAATCCATTGATTGAACACAGGAATCCATTGATCAAACACAGGAATCTATTGATCACACACAGAAACCCTCTGATCTCACACACAGGAACCCATTGTTCACACATATAAATCTGTTGATCACGCACAGAAACCCATTGATCACACACACAAGAACCCACTGATCACACACAGGAACCCATTGATTCTACAAGCCATCTATTGATCGCACATAATGGTCCATTGATCCTACACATGAATCTACTGATCACACACAAGAACTCATTGATTACACACAGAAACCCACTGATCACACACAGGAACCCGCTAATCATATACAGTAAACATTTGATCACACACAGGAACCCATTGATCCTACACAGGAATCTATTGATAACACAGAGGAACCCATTGATCATGCATAAGAACCCATTGATCCTACAAGGAATCTATTAATCACACATAAGAACATATTGATCATACACATAAATCTACTGATCACACACAGGAACCTTTTGATCACGCACAGGAACCCACTGATCACACACATGAACCCACTGATCACACACAGGAACCCACTGATCACACACAGGAACCCACTGATCACACACAGGAACCCACTGATCACACACAGGAACCCGCTAATCATATACAGTAAACATTTGATCACACACAGGAACCCATTGATCCTACACAGGAATCTATTGATAACACAGAGGAACCCATTGATCATGCATAAGAACCCATTGATCCTACAAGGAATCTATTAATCACACATAAGAACATATTGATCATACACATAAATCTACTGATCACACACAGGAACCTTTTGATCACGCACAGGAACCCACTGATCACACACATGAACCCACTGATCACACACAGGAACCCACTGATCACACACAGGAACCCGCTGATCACACACAGGAACCCGCTGATCACACACAGGAACCCACTGATCAGAAACAGGATCTCACTGATCACACAGGAATCTATTGATCAGATGGCTGATTTACACACAGACTAGTTTTTCACTTGTTTTCGAGAGGCTGCTGATAACACTGACCTATGCCACACTCTCTCTCACTCTTTCATTGTCCTTCTGGCAGGTCGTTGTGTATCTTCCTTTCTGTGTGTAACAATGGAGTCAAAATACTAAATACACGAACAAGGGATTTTGTGCCGCCAAAATGACATTCCTCTCCATCGTCTGTGGAGATTCAGCAACGCAGAAAACTTTTTCTGTTATGAAAACCAAAAGGCTTAATTTTCAGCATGCGTAAAGCAATACTCCACCTACTGCATCTCCTTCAATGATAACAGTAACGAGGACCTCCAGCCTGGCTAAGCCATGACATGTGCAGCATGGTCGCCTGACCAAGCCAGTAACAGGAAATTAAAATGGTGTTGTATTTCCAGTAAGTGCACATTTCAGTTATCATTGTAAGTTGTTTTTGGACTAAGCCTTCACGTCCGCTGGTATGTGGCGTTCCATATTTTCCTGCTGATATGTCACAAATAAATTCACACTTTATGTAGTTAAACTCCGTCTTTCTGTCAAGGAAACTAAAGACCCATTTCCAAAAGTTCTCCGGATGCTTTACAAATGGTGAATACAGCAAAGAGTATCTTTGCTTACTCTACAATACTGTTGGCCGCATTACCTTCACTCCCACTGAAGCCAGTGCCATCTTTGCTGTGTCCCAGCACCTGCTTCCGCCATCTTTACTTCCACCCACTTCTGACCCCTGCACTAAATCCTGCACATGGACAGAAGAACTTGGGGTTGCTGGTAGGTGAATTATTAGGAGTGCCTATGCCAGAACTAGAGGCCATCCTTCTTTCCACCCACCTCTGACCCCAGCACCAAACTCCCCACATGGGCAGAAGGACATAGGTTGCTGGTAGGAGAAGTATCATGAGTGCCCATGCCAGAGCTAGCAGCCATCCTTCCTTCTATCCATATCTGACCCCAGCACCAAACCCCCACATGGGCAGAAGGACATAGGGTTGCTGGTAGGAGAAGTATCATGAGTGCCCATGCCAGAGCTAGAGGCCATCCTTCCTTCCACCCACCTCTGACCCCAGCTCCAAACTCTGCATATGGGCAGAAAAACATGGGGTTGCTGGTAGGAGAATTATCATGAGTGCCTATGCCAAAACTAAAGGCCATCCTTCTTTCCACCCACCTCTGACCCCAGCACCAAAATCTTCACATGGGCAGAAGAGCAGGGGTTGGCTGGTGGGAGAAGTATCATGAGTGCCCATGCCAGAGCTAGAGGCCATTCTTCCTTCCACCCACCTCTGACCCCAGCACCAAACTCCACACATGGGCAGAAGAACATGGGGTTGCTGGTAGGAGAATTATCATGAGTGCCTATGCCAGAGCTAGAAGCCATCCTTCTTTTCACCCACCTCTGACCCCAGCACCAAACTCCACACATGGGCAGAAGGACATGGTTGGCTGGTGGGAGAAGTATCATCAGTGCCCATGCCAGAGCTAGAGGACATTCTTCCTTCCACCCACCTCTGACCCCAGCACCAAAGCCCTACACGGGCAGAAGAACATAGGGTTGCTGGGTGGAGAAGTATCATGAGTGCCCATGCCAGAGCTAGAGGCTGGCATCATCCCGACATGGCATGAAAGCCAAGAATGGGAAGTGATTTGGAGGACTTTGCTACAACAGGTGTCATGTATGTATTATGCACTTTGATACGAGGGAAACATTTTCACGAAGGGGTTACTTCCACTTTAACATTCCTCCCAAACAACTACTGAGATACAGCCAGATGGACGCACAGAGGTGGCATCGTTTTTAGGCTGGTAGACTTGGGCCGACAGAGAGGAACAGTGGAGTACATCCACTGTGCAGCACTACTAAGCAGAAAGCAAATATGTCAGTAATGGTGTTTGGATTGGCTGTGATGGGGATGAAGTGCTGGTGTTGGAAATCCTAACCCTAAAGCCAACCACTAGAACCTGCTGGTCCATATAACCTATGACCACTTTAGGAGTTAAGAACGCCGGTATCGGTAATAGTATTGGTATTGGTGCAGATACCGAGTATTTGGGCGAGTACTCATACTCGCCTAAATGCTCTGATACTTTCTCCCGATACCGATTGGCCGGGAAGCCGGGCATTCAAGAAGCCAGGTGCCGGTAATAACAATATTTGGGTTAGTCTTGTTTTAGTGATGTCTGGTGGTATTTCAGGATGCGATAACGCTTGCCCAGCCCTGATTTACCTCCCCAAAGTAAGCTCTCCCCATTCCTCCTACACCAAATAAGGTCTCACTCCAGTTATCGAGTGGCCACGGATGTGATTCCTTGACGGGCCATAAGTGAAACAAAGTCCAGATAAGCTCTAAAAAGCCAAATGACGACCTTGTGTGTATCAAATTCTGCTCCTTAAGGAAGATCTTTTATTGCACACAGCTGACTTAGTTCCTGGTGAATTTGTTGAGTTTGAAAAGTCTGGGTGTGACACCTGAGGTGTAAGCTGCATGCCATTCTGTGCCTCAGGGACGTGGGACCACATAATACTTCTAGAAAAAAATGCCTCTTCTCATTCCCTTGGAAATAGAATGAGGACTGGAAATCAGTGTGATTGCTTTCATCTGAGGTCTCCCTTTTTTTTTTTCTACCCCTTTATGGTGTTCAGAGGCTGGAGTGTTGACATGTTCCCCTCTGAGGGAAGCCTTGCCAGTTCATAGCTGAGCACAGGTTCCTCTTATACCCCTTTCTCAGGCAATAAATAAAACCTGTGGCAATACATTGAGCAGGATCCCATCCCATCCATAGAGTTAAGCTGTATGTGAGGGTAATGCTGATTTTCCTCCATGCCACCCATGTCTTATGATCCATCGTACAGAAGAACTATGTGTGAGGGTGACGCTGGGTTTCCTCCATGCCACCCATGTCTCATGATGCAACTTTCCTGGATACATTTAATATCCCACAACAATCACACATTCCAGTGCATTTACTGGTAAATCCCAGCGGAGGTGGAAATAATTATAGAAGATGCCACTGTGTGTGTGCAGGCTTTGTGCCCGGAATCTCCCCCCCTGCTCAGTGCCCAGGTAATGGATGTCAGGAGAAAGGAATACCAGCCACAAGTGCCATCTTGTATGATCACTCATAACAAGACATCATCTGGCAAGCTTTACATGTGTAAAGGGTGCATGTGGAACAGTTCAGCACTAGAATCCATCATTATTCTGGCCATAAAGGGTCCAATCTCCCCCAACCTTATGCCCAATTCCAGGCCTACGGATGTACCTTGTGGGTTGAAAAACGAGGACTTCCCATTATTTTTACCAACAGTAAATTGACACCTACAAGAATCTGTCAGACTTGTTTGCAGATCTTTATGGGGTGTCAGATGCATAGTTTTGAAGGTTGTTGGAGGACCTGAGTATCTCTCAATACACCACCAAGCTAACAATATCTTTCCCACCAAGCTAACGATATCTCTCCCACCAAGCTAACGAGATATCTCCCACCAAGCTAACGATATCTCTCCCACCAAGCTAACGATATCTCTCTCATCAAGCTAACAATATCTCTCCCACCAAGCTAAACATATCTCTCTCACCAAGCTACCGATATCTCTCCTACCAAGCTAACGATATCTCTCCCACCAAGCTACCGATATCTCTCCCACCAAGCCAACCATATCTCTCCCACCAAGCTAACGATATCTCTCTCATCAAGCTAATGATATCTCTCCCACCAAGCTACCGATATCTCTCCTACCAAGCTAAAGATATCTCTCTCACCAAGCTACCAATATCTCTCCTACCAAGCTAACCCCACCAAGTTAGATGCTGGGAAACTCATTCACAAATCAATGCAGGAAAGGGAGCAGACACTTCCATCACCAACCTGATGTAGGCAAAACAATAGGAATCAGCCTAAAATGTCCTCCTGGACAATAACTACTCCTGAGACATGACAGTTGTCCACCCACTCTGTCAGAAATCCAGACTGGTTGTCTATGGGAACCTGGTACCCTAGATTAATCCAGAATCCAACGTTACAATTTATCCTTCTGGGTCCACCAACACCATACATATTGTACTCTATATCTGTACTGCTTTCAGAGTCAGCTTTGCATGCTCATTACAGAGACTATCACACACATAAAATATACATGTAGTGCATTGCTCTGCGTGCAGCACGGGCAATATGGAGTTTTCTCTGTGATAATAAATGTCATCCGTGCAACACAACATTCACCAGAGGAACAAAAGAGAAAGTCAATCTCCCTCCGGCTGCAATCTAGTAAATTGAAATAACACGAGTGATATACGACTTTTATCTGATTTTCTAAAGCATCAGATCAGGCTACAGCTGTCTGTGTTACTAGTTTCTCTCCAACGTTACATTGCGCTAAGTAGAACATAAACCAGAGGCGCACAGTCCAGGCCAACTTCATATAAAAGATTCACAACACTATTACCCAACTGTGTCATTTCTGTCAACTGAGTGACATTTGTGCCCATTCATGCCCATTCATGGTGTCATTACTGTCAATGAAGTGGCATTTGTGTCCATTCATGGTGTCATTTCTGTCTACTGAGAGGCATTTGTGCCCATTCACAGTATCAATTCTGTCCACTGAGTGGCATTTGTGTCATTCATGGTGTAGTTTCTGTCCACTGAGTTGCATTTGTGCCCGTTTATGGTGTAATTGCTGTCCATTGAGAGGCATTTGTGCCCATTCATGGTGTCATTTCTGTCCACTGAGTTGCATTTGTGCCCATTCATGGTGTCATTGCTGTCCATTGAGAGGCATTTGTGAACACTCTTAGAGTTACTTCTGTCCCTTGAGTGGCATTTGTGTCCATTCATGGTGTAATTTCTGTCACTGAGTGGCATTTTGCCCATTCGTGGTATTGTGTTCACACAAAAGTGTCAGGGCACAAATGTCCATTTTTATCTTTCCACGTACGAGAGGCAGTCTTTTGTATGCCAAGTGAATAGTCACACAGTAATACATGCTTACACAAATGAGACATTAACATTGATGTTTTTTACATATGCCATGAGCCTGTGGGCTGCAATGGGTAGGAGTTAGAAAGTCCGCAGACCACCACACGAACCATCAGTGGTGTAATAGGTGCCCATAAGGACATTTGTTACCTGGCTTTTGGCAAAGTTGTATGCACTACGGTGCTGTGATTCACTTTTTGCTCCAATATTTGTAAAAAAAACACCCATTTTATATGCAGTTTCACAGCCAATTGGAAGCTTTACCAATACCCAACAGACATTTCTGTGTTTATGCATATTACACAAAGTGCCTGAGAATAAAGCAGTTGGATGAATGCATGTATTTTGCGCCATGAGCAAAACACAACCATAAGACCCCCAGGCTGGGTGTGTATTCTGTAGAAATAGTCATTATTGAGAATGATGAAGGGGACCCTGCGCAGCCCCGAAAGCGCTTGTCTTTATGTCATCTATCAATAAAGTGGATTTGGCACTGACGTGAATCTTCATGCTCGTGACATTAGCATTTGATTCTGTAGAAATAAAACTCCAGGCTGGGTGTGTATTCTGTAGAAATTCTCCCAGCTCCAGGGTTGCCTTGAGGGAATGATTGTAAAATTTTACCTCAATTTTTTGTATATCCACCATCAACAATGACCAGTAGGATATCTGATATGCAGATGCCTGCGCACTTGGCTTGGGTTAGGTCATGGCTCAGTATTTCAGAAATTTTGCAAGTTATAAAAATAAATAAAGCCAGTTTATGATGATCACACTGTCTGAACTGAAAACAAGATTTCATGGCTGGTAAAGGAATATGTAAGTGTTTCCATGTGATTTATGTATCTGTTTATGCAGCCGTCCACACCCTCAGTCACGGTTTAAGAGGCCGTAACATGTCTCATTAGTGAAAGGGAAATGTTTGAATTCCCATCCAGAATATTCTATTCTTTTTAGAATTGTTTATAGTCAGCATTCTGAATCTGACCTTTCCCGCTCTTGTTTCTAAATGATCCTCTCACACACTTCTTATTCACAATCCTGAGTGGCCCGCCGGTGTGACCACATGTGTGGAGATGCAGTGACCTTTCCCATTATGTAAGGTGAAGGCAACTTTCTGCACTGCCATGTGAACTGCTGCCACATTATAAATAGTGTATAATTATAACAAGGTAGGTGTGCATAGCATGTGCATGGGACTCATCTACACTAGTGTCTCCTGAGCGACATAGAGTCATGATGGTCTTTTAACTGCTGGGGGCAGCATGTGCATGGGACTCATCTACACTAGCGTCTCCTGAGCGACATAGAGTTGGCCTTTTAACTGCCGGGGATAGAATGTGCATGGTACTCATCTACACTAGTGTCTCCTCAGCGATATAGGGTCATGATGGCCTTTTAACTGCTGGGGGCAGCATGTGCATGGGACTCATCTACACTAGTGTCTCCTGAGCGACATAGAGTTGGCCTTTTAACTGCCGGGGGCAGAATGTGCATGGGACTCATCTACACTAGTGTCTCCTCAGCGACATAGAGTCATGATGGCCTTTTAACTGCTGGGGGCAGCATGTGCATGGGACTCATCTACACTAGTGTATCCTGAGCAACATAGAGTCATGATGGCCTTTTAACTGCTGGGGGCAGCATGTGCATGGGACTCATCTACACTAGTGTCTCCTGACCGACATAGAGTCATGATGGCCTTTTAACTGCTGGGGGCAGCATGTAGATGGGACTCATCTACACTAGTGTCTCCTCAGCGACATAGAGTCATGATGGTCTTTTAACTGCTGGGGGCAGGCGTGGTGGTTGTGGCATCTCATAAACAGTTGAGCTTCTGGAATTATCACCCACTACTGTATAGAAATAGTAGACAGCTTCTGCCTCTATGAATCAACTATTGCAACTATTGCTATATGGTACAGCAAGGATGAAAGAACTAGGAAAAAAAAATCCTCAAATGTACCGTTATGTCTATTATTACAAAGATCAGAATTATCCAGGCTATGGTATTTTTGGTCACTCTCTATGGCTTTCAAAGCTGGACAATAAAGAAGCACGTAGGAAAATAAGCTGCTGTGCTTTAATTTTGCCAAAGAATTCTAAGAATATTGTGGACAGCACGGGAAACAAATGGATCCTTCAACAAATCAAGCCCGACCTTTCCCTGGAAGCCCAGATAACTAGATGGAAGTTGTCTTGGACAAATGAGAAGAACTAACTCATTGGAAAACACATGTGGGGAGGAAAAAGAGAGATGATGACCAACACAAAGATGGCCAGATACAGGAAGTAGGAACATGACACTGGGAAGGCTGAAGACTCAAATACTAGATCATTCTGGAGAAACACTATCGATGTGGTCACTAGGGAGCAATACTGACCTGACAGTGCTTAGTAATAATAATCTCTAGAATTATAAACAATGGTGCGAAAAACAAACACCATTCAGCAGACATCACTTTTGGGGGAACCATAGATCCAAGTATATAGACGCCAGGACACCAGCAGATAAATTGCAAGCAAAGGTTAAATTTATTGGTATGGCACAACACCAACATTTCCCCTAAAAAGGCTATACTAGACCCCTTTATGTTATGCCATACAAGCTTATTCATGCTGGCATATCCTTATACTTGGTTCTATGGTGCCTCTGTTGATGTGTATCCTTCTTATGCTACTAGGCCTATAGGAGTCAGTGCAGGATACACTCCCTTTGAATTTCAGTGGAGAAAATGCCTTGTGGTCTGCAGCATGATGAATGTTTGGCTTAGAAATCTGAGGGAACTGGGTGATGCTATGGAGTCCACATGAACTAAAGTCCTGGAGGCACATTTCTGAAACCTTGCATATTACATGGCAATGAAGTGTAATGGTCCTAACATAACTGGGCTATGTCTTGAAGGTTGGGATACACCGGCAAGAGGCAAGTAGTTTGAAAGGTACATATCAAATCTTATTTCACAGAAATAATAGAAGTCCTCTAGAGAAATGTGCCATGATAAGGCCACTTAAAAAGCTTTAGATCTTGTTGCCACAGATTTGGAAGATATTAGTGTTGGTGTTAAATGGACTGTTCATAACTATTGAGAAGTGTAGAAATAAAATGCTACACAGAAAATACGATCCCAAGAGTAAGGAAAAGGGGGATTAAGGCCTTGCCTAGGTAGATAACCACTCTGAAACTGCTTGAGTTGCAAAGGACAAACCATAACAGCAAACAAACATTAAACATCCAATGATTCAACACCCCTTGTGCCAGTCCCAGATGAACTGTGAACACCCAACTACAAAAAATAATGTGTCAGATATTCCCTATCCTCAGTTCCAGACAGGCATTAAACTACCCAAAGCCCATGCCAGCACAACTCGGAAAGCAGTAGCAAGGTAAAAATACTGCCAAAAAAGGTGTAACAACAAAGTTCTAGAAGACAAGGGAGGGGTGGAAACTTGCCCGTCAGGTTGAGGAAACTCAGGTCAGTGCGATTGCCCTTTGCATCCCTTTAGGGAGTCTCCCAGGCATCCCTCTAGCTAGCCGAGTAAATAAGCTTACACGTTTCTGCATGTGCAGCAACCTGGCTAGAAAGCCCTTTCCGAATCGTATGCCCTGCTTCCAGCAGTCAAAAAAGTCTCCCATTGAGGCTCGAGGTACTTTCATTATGGAAATGTTTATTTTTTCTCATATTGGTTGTTCTGGTTTTTAGTTATCTTCCCACAAAAGTGGGATTGCTCCCCAGAAACCTTCATTCTCTGTGTTTTATAGAGAAATCTCAAGGGCAGTTATCACTACCAGTAGTGCTCCACTGGCCCCATTCATTTACAATTGGCCAAATATATTTTATGACTATGTCTCCCATTTTACTTGTTTGGTGCACTGTGGTCACGGTAAACTGGCAGTGTACGGCACTGTTAGGATTCAATAAAGAATGCAGATTATAGTACGTGGTTTGTATGGAACACTAAGCTAATCAGGTGTCCTCCGTGTAAACTTTATTATTTTATTAATTAGAACACTATCGTGTGCTAAAATTGGTCATGAATTTTGAATATAATGGTATAAAATAGAAGTTCAGTATCCAAATTTATTGAGCAATACAGCAGGGATGTGTTACTGGTCCTTCATAAATACAACAGACAATAGGAAAGGGTGTTCCTGGGTCGGGCCCCAAACTGGAGTGTTGAATAACAAAACAAAGATGAGCAATGAGGGTGGAGTCCGCTCATGAAGTGAATGAAGCTCAGTATGTGGGTGGCAGCCGGAGAGGTGAAAATATCCTGCAGAGATATCATTAGTGTAGATTCATGCATTGAATTCATAGTTCAGATGCTAAGGGACCTGAACATTACTAGTCAATATTTTAGGAATTCTGGGCATTTCCTAAAAATTACATACTCCCTACATCATAATGTCCTCAACCCTCCATGATCCCATCTCTCATCATTATTTCTTCACCCATCCATGATCCCACTCCTCTCATCATTGTTCCCTCGCCCCTCCACAAACCCACCTCTCTCATAATTGTTCTTTCACCTATCCATCATTCTTTCACCTCCTCCATGATCCCAGCACTCATTATTATTCCCTCGCTCCTCCATGATCTCACCACTATCATTATTATTCCTTCACCCTTCCATGATCCCACCCATATCCTCATTATTTCTTCACTCTTCCCTGATTCAGCCCCTCTCATTATTGTTCCCTCACCCCTCCATGATTCCACTTCTCATCATTATCCCTCACCCCTCCATGATTCCACCCCTTTCATTAATATTGCCACCCCCCTTTATGATCCCACTACTCTCATAATTTTTTCCTCACCCCTTCATGATCCCACCACTCTCATTGTTATTCCTTCAATACTCCATGATGCCACCCCTCTCCTCATTATTCATTCATCCCTCCATAATCTCACCTCTTTCATCATTATTCCTTCACCCCTTCATGACCTCACCACTCTCATCATTATCTTCTCACCATCAATGATTCCACCACTCTCCTCATTATTTATTCACCCCTCTATGATCCCACCCCTCTCACCATTATTTTTTCACCCCTCCATGATTCCAATACTCTCCTCATTATGTCCTCACCCCTCCATGATCCCACCAATTTCATCATTACTACCCCATCCATCCATGATCCCACCCTTCTCATCATTATTCCCCTATGCTTCACCATTTCCTTTTCTTTACTTCCTGTTCTGGTGATAACATTGTCCCAGTGACAGTCCTCCCATAATTCCATTATCTCATTCTACCATCACTTTATTCTACCATCCTTCAATCATATATTTCCCCATCCCATAAAATTATCCTCCAATTTCCATCCTTCAACCTTTATCTTTCATCCCGTCCTTCAGTATTCTCATCAACTATTCCTCCCATTATCCTGTCTCCCAGTATTCTTTATCTCTTCCAACCGTTGCATAATATCCCATAAATCCATCTCTTTTACTTTCATTTCTTACATCACCTACACCTGCTATCCTTCCATGAAACCATTATCTCATTCTCATGTCACCTTATTCTGGCCTTCTTCCATCTCATATCTCATAATCCCACAACCTAATTCTCCAACCCTGTTATTACAGTCAACTGATCATCTTCTCGTCTTGACATATTCCATCTTGCCACCATCATCTCATTCTCTCACCGCCTTATGCTGCCACCCTCCCATTTCACATCCCATAAATTTCCCCTGCCATCCCGTGGTCCTCCCATCATCTCATACTTTCAATGTCTCACCTTGTCACCATGATCTCATCCTCCCACCATCTTATTTTGCCATCCTCCCATCTCATATCCTATCAACCCATAACTTTACCCTGCCATTCTACGGTCCTCCCATCATCTCCTCCCTACAATATTTCACCCTGCTGCCACCATCCCATCCTCTCGCTACATTATTTTGCCACCTTTCCATCACATATCTCAACATCCCATAATCCCATTACTTTTTCCTCCAATACACTAGTATTCCCATTATCAGAACTGCTGTCTACCCATGATTTTATCATTTTTCTCCTGCCATCTTATAACAGGCACTGTATCAACCATCATACAGTAGTACAGGTCAGGTCACTCATATCTCTGTGGCAGTGTGAACGAGTGGATATCTACATGGCTTTTAGGAAAGACATTACCGCTGCTGTTTAAACTTGAATGGTTAGTTTTTGGCTGGATTGGGCAACACTATCAAGCCTATGGAACCTTTGCATGACTGTCCCATGACTAAACTCAGAGGAAATAATTAATCAGACAGAAACCAGCTAAGATCACTACTGTGATAAGCAACACCCCTCATCTCATCCTCTACCTTGCTCTAAAACAAAAAACATGGTGCACAAACAGGCTGTGATATTCCTGCGATGGACAGTTGGAAGTGGTGCCTCCAACAACCGTCTGAGGTCCATGAGAACTTTTGAGGCATTGCTTTTTTCACTGAAGAATGTCTCTTTAATCTTTTTTAGTGTTTTCTGACTGTAACATGTTTGAGCTGTGACCTCGAACACACACACAGGCACTTTGGGAAAATTGATAAAATTTGTGGAGGTTAACAGTCATGCAATATCTGCAATGTGCGAAATATAAGCAGTATTGATGATTGCTCTGTTTTTGCAGCATAGTAAAGAAATAAATAGATAATACCCATTAAAAAAAAACAATATGCAAAGTGCAGAATTTTTTTTGTATTGCCAGCTAATAAAAGTTCTATAAATTCCCCTTTGCAGCAAGGTGAGTGTGCCGAGCAGGCCATGTTTATCTGGCCCTCCCTGTCTATTGTGGAAGTAATATTTGATGAGTCAATAACAGGAATGGGATGGCCGTACTGTTTGGAGGGATTAGAATGTTTTCTGTTCAGGCCTTTCACTGCATGCCATTGCTTCATGTTTGTTTAATTCAGCCAAATACTACGGGAGACGGAATACACAGCCAAGTGGATGTGATACTGGGCACATTATACCACCCAGGCCTGCTGCTAAACTATGTCACAATCACACCTGACTGAGACTGAGCCGCCTCTCTGTTCAACCCCTCTGTGTCTGGGTTAGTCCATCTGAGGACTACACCTGAGACAGGATTCTCTGGTTCAGCCCTATAAGGTAGGCTGGGGAGTGTTATCTCATACAGGTAGTGAACTCCCTTCTCCCCTGTATAAGTGTGGACCCCACCTGTGACAGGTAAGATAGGGAGTGCTATATCACACAGGTAATGCATTCCCCCCTCCCCTGTATAAGTGTGGACCACATCTGTGACAGGTAAGATAGGGAGTGCTATATCACACAGGTAATGCATTGCCCCCTCCCCTGTATAAGTGTGGACCCCACCTGTGACAGGTAAGATAGGGAGTGCTATATCACACAGGTAATGCATTCCCCCCTCCCCTGTATAAGTGTGGACCCCACCTGTGACAGGTCAGATAGGGAGTGCTATATCACACAGGCAGAGCACCCCCTCCTGCAACAGATAAAATAAAGAGTGCTATATCTAACAGGTAGAGAACTGCCCCCCGAGTGTGGACCCCACCTGTGACAGGTAATATAGGGAGTGCTATATCATACAGGCAGAGCACTCTACTCACCTGTATGAGTGTCGCCCCCACCTGTGATAGGTGAGCTGGGGGGTAGAATATCACACAGGCCCTGCATTCTCCACACACCTGTGTGACCTGTATGGACTCTCAACACTGATAGTCCATCTGCCCTAACACTACTCCTCCCCCCATACCATTAGCCCTAGCACCCCCATTCTTACAGTCTATCTGCCCCAACACCTCCTATACTGACAGACTTTCAGCACCAACATGGCCATACTATCAGTCCTTCTGTCCCAATATGGTGCATAATGACAGTCCATCTACCCCAACACCCCCAATTCTGACAGTCCATCTATGCCAACACCCCCCATAGTGACAGTTAATCTGCTCTAACAAGGCCCATACTGACAGTCTATCTGCCTCAACACCCCAATAGTGACAGTCCATCTGCACTAACACGGCCCATACTGACAGTCTATCTGCCTTAACACCCCCAGTACTAACAGTCCATCTGCCCCACCATGGCCCATGCTGACAGTTCATCTGCCTCAAAACCCCCCAACACTGACCGTCCATCTGGCCCAACATGGTCCATACTGACAGTCCATCTGGCCGAACATGCCCCATACTGACAATCCATCTGCCCCAACACCCACAATACGAACACAGCTCCGCAGAATCTCAGGGATCCCCTTCTACCCCACCCCCCAAGTACTGACACAGCTCAGCAAACTCTCACAGCTCCTAAACCTTTAATTACAGTGTATCAGGAGGGCTGGAACCTTTTACAAGGAATTCAGTCAGATCTAGCATGTTATAAACTCACACAGCCCGATCAGAGGACTGTGTGTAGACTTCATGTCACCCCAGAATAATGAATCACGGTGACATCGGAATGCTCTGTGTGTGTGTGTGTCACCCTGCTTCATGGCCATTTCTCAACAAATAATTTGTGATACAATGTATTCTCTGCAGGAAATCGAGAGCCCAGGAACAAACAGTCTGAATCAATAGAAGGTTATGGGGACATGAAAGCAGGGGTGATGGGAGGATGTCAGAGCTGTTCTCGGAATAAGAGAACACTCAAAGTGACAGGTCCCCTTTATATGGGACCAATATAGCCAAAGTGAACCCAAGAGAACAGAGACGTAAAAACAGCCAAGGTGCAGGATCCAGGGCTGCTATCCTGATCCTTGTGCCACTATCATGAAAGGCACAGGCTAAGAACAGGAACCTGGCAAAGGAAGCTTTACCCTAGGAAATGTCTCGAGGAACCTACCCTTAACCTACACCAATATGCATAAACTTCTGTTCTGGTTCACTACTGGTGCAGCACGCATAAGGATGACATGAAAAGTAATGGCAGCTCATGTTTTTCCTTTAATAAACACACACATGACATAAAGCTATACACAAACAAGGTATCCGTCCTGCCCTTCCCCTTTTTTGTGGGTTTGCTTTGCCATAGTGCTGATTACTGGTATTTGCTAAGTCAATGCAGGAGTGAATGCTCTTTCATTATTCTTCTATCTGTTTATGTGCCATGTGAGCGCTGCTCACCCTTCCTGGGTTAACTTCACCCAGTGTGCCACCAATCCCCATATTACATGTGTGCCACCAATCCCCATATTACATGTGGCCAGAGCTCTGCTTGCCCTCCCTGGGATAACTTCACAAAGTTTACCACCAGTCCTCATATTGCATGTGATCAGAGCTCAGCTTGCCCACCCCGGGGTAGCTTCACCCAGTTTACCACCAGTCCTCATATTGCATGTGGTCAGAGCTCTGCTTGCCCTCCCTGGGGGTAACTTCACTCAGTTTACCACCAGTCCTCATATTGCATGGAAGGGGGATGTGGAGACTCCAGGACTTCCCTGCCTTGTGGTTGTCATTCCATAGTGGGACCACACTTTCCATTGTAGAGACATCCTGAGACCTTTGAGACCTCTATATAGGGAGCTATCCCCGTACCTGTGAGACATCCTGAGACCTGTATATACAGTATGAAGCTATCCCTGGACTTGTTTTCAAGGGAGAATCCTGAGACTTATCCCCGGACCTGTGTATCTAGGGAGCTATTCCTGGACTGGTCTATAAAAGAGATATTATTATTATTAATAATAAAAATAATAATAATAAAAAAAGATCCCAAGACCTCTATATAGGGTTTATCCCTGCAACTGTCTATAAAAGAGACATCTTAAGACCTCTATAGAGTGAGATATCCTGGACTTGTCTTTAAGAGAGACATCCCAAGACCTCTAAATAGGGAAATATCCTTGACCTGTCTATAAGAGAGACATCCCAACAAAACTCTATTGGAGGAGTTCCGCGGACCTGACCATAGGAGGTATGGAGAAAGAAACAGACATAAAGTGACCACATTGTACATGGAGTACACCCCCCCCCCACACACACACACGGGGTGGTACTCCCATCTACAGTTCACACATCAGTGTCCTACCTGTGCAGTTGAGGAAAAGCAGCAGTAGGGTCCTCACATGCCTCCAGATCCTGGGGGGCCACAGTGGGGAACGCCAGTGTCCTGGTGACATTGTGCCTAGATTTGGTGGAGGGTCCGATGCTTGAGTGCAGGGCGAGGACTGTGTCACCGTCTGTTCCTTTCTAACTCACTCAAAGCTGGATTAGAAAAAAACCAGACCGACCAGTTTCTCCAACGCAAGAAATTCTGGAGGAGTGTCGGGAGTGACGGAGGAGTGTGAAAACATGGAGAGAGACATTACTGGCACCCCTATATATACAGGACACAGGAAAATGAACCTATCACCCCGATATCCTGGAACACAGAATAATGTACCTATCACCCCAATATCCTGGGACACAGAATAATGTACCAATCACCCCGATATCCTGGGACACAGAATAATGTACCTATCACCCCGATATCTGGGAACACAATAAAATGTAGTTTTCACCCAGATATCCCGGGAGGCAGCATAATGTACCTATCGCCCCGATATCCAGGGACACAATAAAATTTACGTATCACCCTGATATCCAAGGACACAGAGTAATGCATCTATCACCTCGTTATGCTGGGACACAGAATAATATACTTATCAGCCCGATACCCCAGGATACAGAATAATGTACCCATCACCCCAATATGCTGGGATACAGAATAATTTACTTATCACCCTGATATCTAGGGACACAGAATAATGTACTTATCACCCCAATATTCAGGGACACAGAATAATATACATGTCACCCTGATATCCAGTGGCACAGGACAATATACTTATCACCCTAATATCCCAGAACACAGTATAATGTACCTATCACCCTGATATCCTGGGACACAGGATAATGTTCCCATCACCATGGTATCCTGGGACACAGTCAAATGTACCTATCAGCATGATATCCAGAGGCACAGAATAATGTACCTATCACCCCAATACTGTGGGACACAGAATAATCCACCTGTCACCCTCATATCCCTGCCAAATCAGTTGCTGAAGAACTCTATGCATTCTCACACACTGGACAAAACAGTATCCAATTTCAAGTCATCACAGTCCTGATACATGTTCCGTCTTAGTTAGCCCTGATGAAGGGAGTATTTGTATGAGCTCCCGAAATGCATTGGCTTTTTCTATACTTTATATACCCCTCAACCCTACATTGATTAAATATATATCTGAAAACTTTTAAATGGAGCGTAGAACTTCAAATCACAAGCCTTCAATTTGACACTACAAACCAAGGAGACAGTGGGGATCCTCTGCAATGTAGAATCTGCTTGTCTGGTAGTCAGATCACCTATACCGACTTCTTCACTGACTCAGGATAATCTCTTCTCCCAATATCTTTGACTCAGGATAATGTACCTGTCACTCCGATTATCCCCAGACAACAGATAATGTACCTGTCACCCCCATATCCCGGGACAAAGAATAATGCACCAGTACCCAAAATATACCATGACGCAGGATAATGAACCTGATCCCCCCATATCCTAGATCTCAGGGATTGTCACCCCCATTTTCTGGAACTCAGGATAATGCATCCATCAACCCCATATCCTGGAGCACTGGATAATAATATACCCTGATATCCTGGAACACATTATAATGTACCCATCACCCCAATATCGTACGATACAGGATAATGTACCTATCATGTACCTATCAAGATAATGTACCCTGATATCCTGGAGCACACGACAAATTACCCATCACCCCAATATCCTAAGATACAGGATAATGTACCTATCATATACCTATCAAGATAATGTACCCTGATATCCTGGAACACATTATAATGTGCCCATCACCCCAATATCCTAAGATACAGGATAATGTACCTGTCATGTACCTATCATGATAATGTACCCTGATATCCTGGAGCACATTGTAATGTACCCATCACCCCGATATCCTAAGATGCAGGATAATGTACCTACCTATATCCTAACATGTACCTATCAAGATAATGTACCCTGATATCCCAGAACACATTATAATGTACCCATCACCCCAATATCCTAAGATACAGGATAATGTACCGGTCATGTACCTATCAAGATAATGTACCCTGATATCCCGGGACACAGGATAGTGTACTAGTCACCCAATATCCATGACACAGTGTAATGTACCGTCATCCTGATATCCAGGAACACATGATAATAAAGACTCTGCTCTCGCTCTGGGGGTCAAGTGAGGGAGGTACCTAAGTGCTGTGTATGACATTAAAATGTAGAAGTGAGACATTTTCTTACAGCTACACATGGATGCATTGTATGTCCCGGCCTTATAGAACAACCTAGGGACATATCAAACAGTAACATGGCAGTCATACAGTGTTTTGAACTTGCTGTGATTGGGATGATGCACTGGCATCGAAAATCCTAACCCATACCCAGCAATCAGAACTGGCTGGTCCATATAACCTGCAGGTGGTGGCAAGCTCCCCTAAGTCGTGTGCCTGCAGTGTGGCTGTATGGGGGCAGTGGGAAAGGTGAAAGCCGACCATGGTTCTATCTCACAGGATAGCTTTGAGAAAGTGTGGGCATTACCTAACTGTTTCACAACCCTTAGTGTGCACCAGGTTGTATGCAAGATTTGCATCTGCATGTGTGTATCCAGCCAGCTAGATTTGGGTGAATCTTCCCAAATGCAGGCTGCGGTAATTGGCTGAGACCCTGCAGAGCCTACCGGAGATCCTTCACAGCCCAACTGAGACCCTTCAGACCCTACTACAGACACCGCACCATAGATCCTGCACAGCCCATGATAAATCGTGCACAGCCCACCTGTGACCTCGGCTGATCCCTAATAATGGTATTCTCTCCATACCGGGGTGTGGGGGAGGAGGTGGAGGTTGGTTGGGAGGGGGGGTCGAAGTGTGAGAAATTGGCAATGCTAGTCTGGGAGAGTGAAGTGTTGCCATATTTTGCAGGTGAAAAAAGGTGACAGAGACCTCATTGTACTGTCTCCTGAAGAACCTGTTTGTGAGAGCGAAGTCTTGGAAATAAAGTGTTTTTATTGTAGCCCCCTTTGGCTATTGTGTCCCCTGGGGCATTTCACCTTCACAGCTAAAAGTCGTTTTTCTGGTTTCCACCAACAGCATTCTCTACATGCTTGCCGCCCCTGCAGAACCAGGTGGAGGGGTGACAGAGTCCCCATACAGCTCACATCCATCCGGGGTAATTCATCTCAAGGGATGATCTATATATGAATGTATCTTCAATGAATTCTACATATATATTATAGAAGACTGATGAGAAAATCATGACCTGAAAAGTAGAGAGATTGACAAAAACTTAGTGACATTGAGAAATAAATGTTGTGACCCCAAAAAAACAGACTGGATACATTCTACTCTACTTCATCATTCCGGAGAAGAGGGTGATGAATCAAGGGAAATAACGTATATTAATAATAACAAATGATAGATCTTTGGGATAACACTTCCTCTACCTGTACTCTATATGAAAAGAAATATATTCAGTGCAGGAACTGATCTTTATACAGTGTAACAAAAACCCTATACATTATAGAATAGGCCCCCAAATAGTATAGGAATAGCACTATGTACAGTATAGAATAGGCCCTCTATACAGTATAGGATAGGCCCTCTATACAGTATAGGATAGGTCCTCTATACAGTATAGGATAGGTCCTCTATACAGTATAGGATAGGGTATCTATACAGTATAGGAATAGCTCTATGTACAGTATAGGATAGACCTTCGATACAGTGTAAGATCGGTCCTCTTTATAGTAAAGAATCGGTCTTCTGTATTTTATAGGATTGGTCCTCTGTATTGTATAACATCAGTCATCTGTACATTAAAGGATCGGTCCATACATGCATTGCTTACAGCTCCCGCGCGTGCCCTGTAGAGGTTCCTGGAACGGAGTGACGTCACATTCTGGCTCCCGTCACCTCTACAGGGCATGCAAGGGAATTGTACAAGCAATGCACATATGGATGGAGCTCTGTCACAGCACAGCAACCCATACCGGACCCCAGGCTGAGGATGTACTCCATTTCTCGTAAGGTAGAGAGACTGGGTGGACCTTAAAAAATAATAAAAAACCACTTTCTGGAGTGTGTGTGTGAGAATGTCTGAGTGTTTTTGAGGGCCCGTTCAAACTAGTACAGTGCGATTAACGCACTGCACCACGCAATCGCGCCTACTGTGCATTCTGGTGTGGGAGGTGTGTTGTGTTGCCATTCATTTGAATGGCACCCCAAACACACCTCCCACACACAGTTCATACGCCCGCACCGGAAAGCGCCGTACCCTAATTAATGCTGTGCTTTCCAATGCAGTGTGACTTGGGTCATGACTTAATGACCAAGGACAAATGTGGGTCCTGAGGTTACACAGGTTGAGAACTACTGCAGTAAACAGTATAGGATCGCTCCTCTATACACTATAGGTTTGATCCTCTGTACAGTATAGGATTGGCCCTCTATACTGTATGGAATCAGTCCTCTGTACAGTGTATGATCAGGGGATCATACACTGTATGGGATTGGTCCTCTATACATTATAGGATCAGTCTGTTCTACAGTATTGGATCAGTGCTCTAAACAGTATAGGATCGCTCCTCTATACCCTATAGGTTTGGTCCGCTGTACAGTATAGGATCGCTCCTCTATACATTATAGGATCAGTCTGCTGTACAGTATTGGATCGGTGCTCTAAACAGTATAGGATCGCTCCTCTATACACTATTGGTTTGGTCCTCTGTACAGTATAGGCTTGGTCCTCTATACCAGGCCTTCTTAAACTTTCTCCACTCATTACCCCTTTTTGGCTGAGGAAATGTTTAGGGACCCCAACGTCGGTCGGTGTCTTCCCCCCTCCCCTAGCGTAAGTCGGTGTCTTTCTCCTCTTCTCCCCCCCAGCACCAGTCACTGTCTCTCTCCTCTTGTACTCCCCAGCACCAGTCAGTGTCTCTCTCCTCTTCTCCTCCCCAGCACCAGTCAGTGTCTCTCTCCTCTTCATTCCCTCCCCCCAGCACCAGTCAGTGTCTCGCTCCTCTTCTCTCCCTTCCCCAGCACCAGTCAGTCAGTGTCTCTCTCCCTCCTCCAACCATGCGCACACGTGCTCAGGAAGGTACCAAGTGCACAGGGGGGGCTGCAACCTTAAAAACTACACTACACTGCAAATTATACATTAAACTGAAATAAAACAATCTAGCTTGGAGCCCAGACCTCCTCAGCCGCCTGGGCCCCTCACACAAGTACCCCCCTGATGGCGGTCCTCTCCGGGGACTCTGATCGCGACCCCCCTGTTCACTTGCGGGACCCCATATGGGGTCGCGACCCACACTTTAAGAAGCACTGCTCGATACTGTATGGGATTGCTCCACTGCATATTATAAAGTCGGTGCTCTGTATTATACAACATCGGTCCTCTATATTGTATAGGATCGGTTCTCTGTCTTATATAAGAGCAGTCCTTTATGCAGTATAGGATTGGTCTTCTGTACAGTATAGGATCTGTCCTCTGCATTATATAAGATTAGTCCTGTATTGTTTAGGGTCGGTCCTCTGTATTATATACCATTAGTACTGTATTGTTTAGGGTCGGTCCTCTGTATTATATACGATTAGTCCTGTATTGTTTAGGATCAGTCCTCTGTATTATATAAGATTGGTCCTCTGTAGTGTTTAGGATCGGTCCTCTGTACTATATAGTCCTCTATACAGTATAGGAATGCCCCTCTTTATGGGTATGGTCCTCATTACAATATAATCACTCCCCTATACTGCAGGAGATCAGTCCTCTGTATGGTATATGATTGGTCGTCTGCATAGTAAAGGATGATTGGATATGATTGGATATTGTCCTATATAGCAGGCCTCAAAATTTCCACTCGCCCCCTCGCAATTGGCGAGTGAAAATTGCGGGGGGGGTGAGGTGAGTGGAATCTCATCGAGGAGCACCGCCGGCGGGACCAGAGATGGGACACTATGGGCTCGCTTCTGTTCTCTCTTCTCATCGGCCGCTGTAGCTACAGAGCGGCCGATGAGAAGAGAGAACACAAGGGAACGATCGCCGTGGTGGTAGTGTCCCATCTCTGGCTCCTCGATGACATCCGCTATCTTCTGCAGCTTCCTCAGCTGCCAGGCTGGGAGGAAGACTGCAGAGACGGTGAGACGGTGCGCTGTGCATCACACTGACCTCTGCGCTGTGCGCCACTCTGCGCTGTGCGTCACTCTGACCTCTGCGCTGTGCGTCACACTGACCTCTGAGCGCTGAGCGTCACTATGACCTCTGCGCTGTGCGTTACATTACTGACCTGGCGGAGTTATGGTCGGGGCAGGGTAGGGGTTAGGTGGGGCAACTGGTGGCGAGTAACTTTTAAGGCCTGGCTAGTAGCTCAGGACTTGACATTTTGAGCCCTGCTATATAGTGTATATGATTGGTCCTCTATACTGTAAATAATTGGTCCTCCATACTGTATGGGATCGATCCCCTGTATAGGAATGCTGGTGAGGTTGGAGGTGCAGTCAGACATGACCACATTCAATGCTCACAATGCTATACAAGCAGACATATTGTATGCCAGACAAAGCCGCTCTCACTGCACTCTGCGGTACACAAAGACCTTTAATGAGTTTCATGACTTTCTATTGAGGTGGAATGAAAACAAATCTGTGAAGAAAGAACGATCGTCTTCCAGGCTTCATCCAATATTTGGCTTCTGGCTACAAACACAACATATATTTAGGCTTGGTGGAGTATAAAGGGGGCTTCTGGTTCTTCCAATTCAATGAGTTCTCTGGAATTAACCCATGAAGTTTTTCACAGTGCTGAACATAGCAATCTGGATGAACTGCATTCCATTGGAAGGGTTCAGCATCTCTCTTGCTGTGCCCCCCTTGTGTGAAAATGGGGTGTATATACCAATGACCCATCTGGAGTTCTTCTTTAGTGACACATTCTGGTTGGCTATGATTAGGAATTTTCTTAGAGTTGTCAGGGTGTCAGCCTGGGGCTGAGGGGGGGCTAGGTCTGCAAGACGTCTGACGGGTGAATGCTGAGCGGGGTTTTCTGGGGTGACTAAGTGCCTGTCTGCTCTCAGTAATGATTCATCAGACCTGCAGGGTTTGTTATCTACTTTTCATGGTTTCTCATTTTCTATCTTCATTTTTTAAACTAGATAAGACACTTAGGTGCATATTTACAAAGCAGTGATTGTGTCTTTCACCACACATTCTTCATTTAACCACCACACAATCAATCATTTAAACACCTAGATCCTAGGTCCTAGAAGATTCACCTGCAGAGAATGTTCACTGAATGTCATATTCACTGCTTTATAAAGGCCCTAGATGCTTCCCATCTCTCCCAGCATAGTCTAGCCATGACCAATCCCATAAATTCCAGACATCGCCCCAATCTTAGATATTGCTTCCAATAAATGAGCTGCTTGGGAGCTACAACCCCTCCAGGGCTTGGTGTTGTCTAGGGAGGTCCCCCTGAAAGAGGACCTGTGCTTTTACCCTACTACTATTTAAGGAGAAGAAAGTTCTATTTATACCCCACCGCTGGATTGGTCACCCAACTGTTATTCTTAGGGAGATACTCAGATTGGTCACCCACCTGCCGTTCTCAGGGAGATACTCAGCCATCTATGGCCTCCTGTATGGTGCCTACAGACTTGCTCTAATGAACCACTGTTTGGTGGCCGAGTTGTGCATGCGCAGCTTGATGTTGTCCATGCTTGAAGGCATTGGCTGCAGACTTCTCGCAATAGGTGACATATTGCTTCCCTCTTTCTCCTGACTCTACCCACAAGAGTATTGGCATGGCTAATTTCTATACTGATGAATGAGTGATTTATTCCAAGTCAATACATAAAAAAATCTGTGTGTGGTTAATGAAGAGAACCTGTGATACCCAGAAATGCTCCATATTGTCTCTTGGCTAAGTCTTTAAAGGTCTGCTCATTGCACGTGGTGCTTGGAGCTGTGAAACCCTAAAGGCTGGGTTCACACCTAGGCGTATCGAATATGCGCGTTTGTCGCGCGTTTCGTGCCATGCGTTTTTACCGCGATTCGCTACCTGGCTGTATCCCAATGGATACACGTGGCAAATACGCCCCAAAGAAGCTCCTGTACGTCTTTGGGCGTAGGGCGTTTTGTAGCGCGTTCATATGGCCTGTAATACGCCCAGGTGTGAACCATACCCATAGGAAATAATTGGATTTCGGTGTTTGAGCGTTTTGCAGAGCGTAGGAACGCGCTACAAAAGCCCAGGTGTGAACCGGGCCAAAGGCAGAATTGGTGGCAGATTTGGACCATGTTTCATTGAGCTCTTTGGTTGTTTGAGGACACTCTACGGATGCAAGCTTGGCAAAACTTCCAACTGAACGTAAGAACTGCATTCTATAAACTCTTCACCAGTTGTATGGGGAGACATTTCTGAACACGTCTCTTTCCGTGGCCGATTGGGGACATTTCTCCATTGTTCATACTTTGGAGGATGTAATCACTCTTTTTCTTATGATAGAGCCCTCTGGAGTGATGTCATTCCTCCAGCAATTTTACCAACATTCACACATAATCTGACCCTTGAAGCAGCATCCCCACCTGGGTGTCGGGGAAGATTCCCTTTGATTCCTCTGGTCTGTTGATCTCAGTCAAATCAATGTATCGGAAATAATTTCAGCTGATATATTTTATTGACATTGAGACATTTGAGAGATATTATCAGCAATATTCATGCTGCAGTCCAATGTGAGATCTTGGCTAGACACAGTCAGTCCCTACAGCAGTATAAAAGCAAGTGTCTTCATAAAATCCATTTTTGGTAAATACAAAATAGAAAAATAGTGAATAAACAGACAGCAGGGGCCAGTGGCGCCATCCTCTGTGGGTACGTGTGACAGGCCGAGGTCACATAGCCACGTTACTGCCCTCAGAGGCTGGGCCACAAATAACAAGTATTAATGGGGTACAGCTGGAGGAGAAGTGGCCTCATCCACTGGACACATTGCCCACGTCCTGAGGGCTGCTTCTAGTGTAGGCACAGAGATGAAAGATTCCTGGAAAGACAAAACACAGAAAAATAAGAGACGCGTTTTGCATTTTCCCACAGAAAGTAATCTACAAGGAAACGCCTGTCCATGTATTCCCACCAGTGGAGAAGAACAATAGGACAGTGTGAGGAGCATGTGGGAGAATCCAGACAAAGTTCCTTTATATAATATGTCACCATCACATGCATCTTGTCATGGGAATTCGCATACCTGCCGAAACGGTGAGGATGATTCCAATCCAGCCCAGAATATACGACCAGGAAAATCTCCAATCAGCATAGCGTTTCCCAAAGAAGTTCACTGTCACGCCTGTGTATACGGACAAGGCCAGGAGAGCAAAGAACCCTGCAGAGGAGAGGAGGAACTTATGTCACATCATGCTTCATCCAATGCCGAATGCAACAGAGAGGACCACTATTGGTGGCATAGGTTTATTATAAAGATATAGTACAGTATATATGGCTGGGGCCCCACGTCTCCTTTGCACTGATTGTTACAATCATCCAGAGTTTGACAAACACACCTCAACTTTTCCTAAGCTTGCTTCTGAGATTTTTTTATATTATGTACATCCATTTCCTTACCTGTGCAGGTAACAGTTTTTTCCTTTCACCTATTCCTTAGAATTACTATGGCCATAGCACTAATGGCCCAGCAAAGGGAGGACAACAGGATAGGAGAAAGAAACAAACGACAGGGAACACAGCAAAGAAAAAGAAGAGGGTAGAGAGAAAAATAATATGGAGGACAGGGTATCCCACTTTTTATTATGATATGGCACCCCTGGTCCGGAGCCCACACACAGTATATACTTCCGTGAAGAGACCACACTAGAATATTGTTACGTCGAAATCTAACACTTTATATGAAATATGTAGAATGTATTGTATGTATCCTCCTAAGCCCATTCCCGCTGAGCAGCTGCAAGATTTGAGGGACCTTTTAGACTTTCTAATGGTGATTTTGGTTACAGCTGCCCCCAAACACTCGCTGCCCCACCAGTGGCAACCAAAAGTCAAACATTCACTCCATCAATCATTATTTGCAGATTTTATTGGCTCAGTTGTCAAGGAGGTAAAGTGTCACAGGCTAGTGTAGATTAGGTGGGCCCAGGGCAGCCATCAGACATTTTTGAGCCCCTTACATGGCTTTAGGCCGGGCAATTAGGCCCCCCCCCCCGCGCACCGCTGACCTACCCCCGCGCAGTCGACACACTGAGCCAGTAAAACCTTTGCACAGTACTGTATATCACTGGTATATACCACCTAGTGACTGGCCAGGGTAAAATAAATATTGATTACCCAATACATGGCATCTTTACACTCTATCTACTGAAGAACACTCCCCAGACACAGTCAAAAGCTGTCCTGGGCTTAGGAAAACCAAACAAACCCAGATTTCGTAAAGAATCAGAGCTCAGGCTGGGTACAGCCTATCCGCAAACACTATATTTAGACGAGGACAGTCCAAACTTAAGGCAGGGTCTCTATACAGAAATATATAGGATATACTCTTGTGTGTAGTACCATACAGTAGTACCATTGACTGTGGTGCAATATGTAATGTCTACCTGTATAGAATACTGTATATATAGTATGTGGGGAAAGTTTTAGAATATATAGACCAGTCTATTATATACAGTATATTCCTGGATGTAAAATACTGACCAGGAAGTATAACACAGCTTAGTACAATAGTATATTGATACAATGGAATGTGGCACCCGGCATTCTTTGCACCTTTATTATGCTTCGCTGAGTTTGTGATAATTAATCACAGAAGGTGTAAATACTTGCAGTCACAGGGTAGCTGTGTATTTCTGTATCTTGATTAATTAATGTTTGCTTTGGCTCTGCTGGAGGGAGTTATCTGGACCCCACATGTACTAGGCCTTGAGGATAAAAGTCCAATTCACTGTGCAATTCACTAGATACATCAGCTTATGGTGAAGGCCGTGACAACCTTGTGTAGGTGGAAACGACACAACAGCTTCCTAGACATTAGTCAACCGCAGGGGTGCTTCCTGGTTGTTCTGGAGGCCAGTGCACTTAATGGCTTTTAGATGTGCGGAGTCAGAACGGAAGTTAGGACCTGCTGGGCAGCAGTAACCAACCCCGGAACCGAAAAACATGGATAACAAAAGAGAAAAAAATAAATTGCTGGGCATGCCATGGTCTCCTAAAATAGACCTCCAGAAAATGTCCATGTAAAGTTTTCGGGGAGGTAAGTATACTAGTCTAATTAACATTGACCTCCTATAGAAGTCTACTGGGCTTCCTGCTTCAGTTAGAGCAGCTAGGTATGGGCCTGGGAGCACAAATCACCAAACCACAGACAGTTTGCCACTTTATTCTCCAGCCAGGTTATACACTAGACCCTTGGTTCTCAACTGGTGGATCGTGACCCAAAAGTGGGTCGCGACCCCGTGCTCAATGGGTCACCGCGCGCCTTCCACTTTTCTAGGTGAGAGGCTCCGCAGCCTCCCCCTAGTGTAGCACTGTCAGTTCTCACACCAAGCAGCCATTCAAAATATGCTGCTCGGTGCCAAGTGTTAGCTTGAGGTGGGAAGGGGCTATGGCCTCAAGGGAGCTCCATCCATACGTGCATTGCTTACAGCTCCCTCACGTGCCTTGTAGAGGTGCCTGGACCGGAGTGACGTCACATTCTGGCTCCCGGCAACTCTACAGGGAATGCAAGAGAGCTGTACAAGCAATGGGCATATGGATGGAGCTCCACCACAGCACGGCAGCCCACACTGGACTCCAGGCTGAGGATCCACTCCAGTTCTCGTAAGGTAGGGAGACTGGATGGATCTTAAAAAAGAACAAAAATAAAAACATTTGTGAAGTGTGTATGTGTGTGTGAGAATGTCTGTGAGTGTGTGAGATTGGGTCTGTGGTTGTGTTTGTCTGTCAGTGTTTTTGGTTGCCCGTTCACACTAGTACAGTGCGTTAATCGCACAGTCTCATGCGATTAACACGCCTTGCCATACAATCACACCTACTGTGCATTCTGGTGTGGGAGGTGTGTTGAATTTGCCATTCCTTTGAATGGCACCGCAAACAGACCTCCCACCCACAGTTCGAGTGCCCGCACAGCAAAGCATGTTGCCGCAATGCCATGCGTTCCAGTACGGAGCGACTTGGGTCACGACTTAATGACCAAGGACAAATGTGGGTGCTGAGGTTACACAGATTGAGAACCACTGCTCTAGATCACGTAGACTGGGATGAGTTCCGCAATTGTAACCAATTGTGCTGCTCGCAGTATAACACATTGCAGACCAAGAAATACTACAAGCCCTTATTTCCGTAAATTCAACAGTATTTGAAATGTGTATGTATACGCTACATATATGACAATAACATGGATGGCTGCAAACCAAATCAAAGAACATGTCACTATAAATCCTTGCCCGTTCATGAGGTCTTTAAGGTATGCTGGTGGCTTGATGGACTGCTTTGCTTTTGCTGGTTCTGATGTATTTACTGATGTATTTGTATGAGGAGGATTATCGCTCCTTCCAGCTGGATGTCCAAGTTCTGCAGCGCGGTCCTCTGACACAACAAACTTTGTTACAAAAAAGTTTGTCTAGCACAGTATACATGGCATAGCTTTTATAGCTATATATTTATTCTGCTTGTTGGAGGACACTAGGCCAGTAGTCACATATGCGCTCTGCATATTGCTGGCTAAGAGATGTACCACCCTCATTCTGGAAATATCCAGTAACCTTAGAAGGGTGGTCTGCAATGTCCAGCAAGTTGGTCCTGAATTTGAGACCCCAAAGGAGGTCTGTTGTCGCTTGAGGAGTGGTCAGGCACACCAAAAGAAACCACCAAAAGTCCTTTTTCTAATCTTTGCGTTCTGAGTATGCAGCTCAAATTAGTTTCAACAAAGTCCCATCCTTATTTTCCACTCCTTCACTTGCTCATGGCCATCATTTTAGGAAGTTCATGAGAAGCAGAAAATCACCACAAAGCATCAGTTACAGTTGATGAAGATTCTCTTGTAAGATGCCTTCAGCCAACGTCAATTTGGATTCACAACCAAAAATTGGTCAAGGTGGTATATCACAAAGTTTGTTAGCCAGTTGCTCTCATGGACTTGTTAGCAAACAGTTTTTTGCAACTAGTTCTGCTTCTGATTTACTGCTCACATGTTGGCAACTTTGACACCTAGAGGCCATATGCTCTATCGCCTTATTAATTTCTGGCCACGAGACCTTAGGTGTGTGTATAATGCCTTGATGCTAGTTGTGGGACAACTGAAGTTGCAGTTTCCACATTGCCCTGTGTCAAAGATCATGGGCAGGAGTACCAAGGGATTACGAGGATACTGGAGGATGCATGAGGCACTGCCGTCCGTCATTAACTCGTAGATTGTTGCCATAACCCCAAAGTTCACCCGATCTGGGTCACCACCCACAAATTACAGGCTTCATCAGACTCAAATTGACATTTGCTATGACACATTTCTCTGGTGGGCTGGTGACATCCTGTTTCTGTCCCTTCGGATGTGACACCCCAAGTGGATGGCAGATCTCCATTGTTATACCTTACAAATCAAAGTTGCCACCCATTTCAACTATCCAATTGGATAGCAGGGGCTGGCACAGCATATTTCCTCATTAATGTCAGCTATAGGATTTTTGTAACGACAAACTTTAAAACCTAATAACTATATTCAGTTATGGATCTGAAAGTGAGAGTACCCCTTTTTAGTCATTGTCCTGCTATGCGTAGAGTCTAAACTCCAACACTCTATGCTTGCCAGAACCAGCAGAACCATAAAAATACCCAAATATTACTAAATATGCCAT
This sequence comes from Nanorana parkeri, assembly GCF_000935625.1. Lineage (NCBI taxonomy): Eukaryota > Metazoa > Chordata > Amphibia > Anura > Dicroglossidae > Nanorana > Nanorana parkeri. The sequence goes on from NW_017307091.1 coordinate 444,231, forward strand.
ACTGTATCATAAAACTATGTTTGATGTCCACAAGCTTCTTTTTGCACCATCAGGCTTTTACAGAAGGTTTTACGATTGTGCCCTGGCCCCTGCATGGGATGGGAGTTAGGAGCTATTACATTTTTCAGATTGCCTTATTTAATGGGCGTGTAGCCCTTGTCGCCCAGTTCCTGGAATGAGATGACCTAGGTGAATGAAATGATTTGAGTGTCCTGACCACAGGTACCCTTTACATTTTATGTGGCTGGCTAAAAACAGAACTTGCAAAGGGAAAGTACCGGTAATGGCGTATTTTTTTTTCTCCTAAGTGTAGTTTGAAAGCTCATTCACCTTTCTATAAAGTTTTACCAGAAATGTAACCATATGTTTATGTGACTAAGATAAACTGTATACTATGTACTACTTACAGAGATCTGTTCACCTTTAGAAAACGTCAAGTGACGAAACGCGTCAAGGGGCAGATCTTTCTGACACGAACAACTACTTACAGTCTGCTGACACCTAGTGGGCATGTATCACACATGAGACAACACAAGGACACTGCAGATGTTAGCACCATTGAAATAATGTTGAAACAAGGAAAGCATGCCTTGTGAAAGATCTTCTCTACAATATATTGGCACACATCCTGCAACGGTAAAGTTAGCCACCGAAATACATACATTAGCTCTCTGGATAAGTCTTCTGATGGCACTTACCTGCTACCAGCAACGTGACTCCTGCAGAGCGGGTTCTAGCAGACTTGGCCCCACTGGAAAACGCGGTGAGACCCAGGATGATACCAGCAAAACTGGATAGGATGGACAGTAGCATGAATGCTCGTGTGGCATCCCAGAATGCTGAATACAACCAAATGGTGGAGAGAATTAGAGACTAAATACAGAGTAAGCCCAGTGCAAGTTCATTTATCTCTGACATAATACTGACCCTACACCAAAGATGTCCTAACCAAGCTTGTATATGTAATACTTATCCTGACCCTGACTTGGAAAAAATTACCCCAGACATTACACCAATATTTTCCTAAAATTAGATCTAATGGTAGTCCCAACACTGACCCTCACTTTGTAACAGTGTTGGTAAGATGTTGGCTGCATTTTGTCCTTAACACTAGTGGAAATTGCGGTAACGCTGACCCTAAGTCTAAACATAACACTGACCACAACTCTAAACCTAATACTGATCCTACTTGTAATTCTAGTAATTGTAAACAGCGACATAATTCCGAACCTAAAACTGACCCTAGTTTCAGATCTAACACTGACCCTACCCACAATCCTAACACAGACCTAAACTCTATACATAACACTGACCATACTTGTAATCATAACCCCCGACCCTAATTCTAAACCTAACAGTTACCCTGGCTATAATTCTAAGACTGCTCCTAATTTCCAACCTAACACTGACCCCATACATAACCCCACCACTGACCCCATCCACAACCCTACCACTGACCACAGCACCAAACCTAATACTGATAGTGATATCTGTAATCCTAACATTGACCCTAATTCCAACACCTAACCTACCCACGATCCTAACACTGATCAGAAACTACAAACCTAACACTGACCATACCTGTAATCATAACACTAACCCCAAAACCTAACACTGACCTTACCTGTAATCATAACCCCAATCCCAAAACTAACACTGACCCTACTTGTAATTTTAACATTGACCTAATTCCAAAGCTAACACTGACCCTACCCACAATCCTAGCACTGACCTTTCCTATAATCATAACCCTAACCCCAAAACTAACACTGACCCTACTTGTAAGCTTATCACTGACCCTAGTTTCAGAACTAACACTGACCGACCCACAATCCTGAAAACGCTGACCTAAACTCCATACATAACACTGACCATAGCTGTAATCTTAACACCGACCCTAATTCTAAACCTACCAGTGACCTTGACTGTAATTCTAAGACTGACCCTAAATCCAAACCTAACACTGACACCACCTGCAACCCTAATACTGACCACAGCACCAAACCTAACACTAATGGTACCTGTAGTCCTAACTTTGACCCTAATTCCAAACCTAACACTGATCCTAATTCCATACCTAACACCGAACCTACCCACAATCCTAACACTGACCACAAACTCCAAACCTAACACTGACCCTACCTGTAATCATAACACCAACCCTAACCCCTTAACCTTACCTGTTATCTTAACACTGACACCTTCCTTTATTCATAACACTGACCTGAACTCCAAGATGAAAATCTGACCCCACCTGTAGTCAATATCCTAATTTAACCCTAAGACTAACACTGCATCTAACGATATTACAAAGACCACAACTTCAGCAAATGTAAAAGGACAGGTTCACTTCTAGCACACTTATCCTTTTCCTCTCCCCTTCCCCAGCAGTTTGGTCATAGTTTATACTTACCTGTACCCCTGCTCCTGTAGGACCTTTGCTGGACTGGTTGTGTATGGTATTTGCAGAGGTGAGCAGAATTTTGAAGGGCTCAGAGAAATTTCTCAGGAACGGGCTTACAGGAAATTATAAACTATGGCCACAATGCTGGGGAGGAGGAGAAAGAAAAGTGCTAAGGCTAGTGATGGTCTTAACAGAGATCCAACTGACGGCCATATGCAGACAGGTGTGTTACCGAGGTCAGTCCTTATCAGTCCAATCTTTGCTGGAGATGCATTATGGCCTAACACTGACCATGACCCTGAGTAAAGTATTATAGGCCAAGCTCTCAGATCTTCAAATAATACTGCACATATATATGTCAGGTTTGGGGCACTTACCAACCGTGATGGTATGGGCATGGCATTTCCCCACCACGCAGAACCTCCACAGACCTTGGTTACTCAGACTCCCTGAGTACCGATACTGCATCCAAAAGTCGGTCGCTGTGGCAACTATGAGGAGAACCAATCCAGAGACTGCACAGAGCAGACCGCCGCCCATCAAGGTGTACATTTTTACCTGTCTGTCGTCTGCGAGATGAGAAATAATGTCATGATACATATTATGGACATCGCCGATCCCATTTGTATTGTAATATGGGAGAATGAAATCATAATATGCTTATGATTCAGGTAAAAAGCATTTTCAGTGTCCATTTGACCCAACTTGGTGCCCCCGGAGTTAGAAGGCCCTGGTGTGGGGGCTCTTAGGAACATAGTCAGCAAATGCCATTGTCACTAAATTTCAGTGCTTTCTGATGTGTCATCTGCCTGACCAAAAAGTCCATATACCGTGCCGCACTCCTTACCGGATATCCCAAGAGTAACGGGTGCCCGCAATGACTGCGGATGGCGCCGCTTAAAATACAGTATCATATGCAAATGTCACCGGCACTCCAGCACAAAGATACACGTCAGTGAAAATCCCCTTTATTGATAGATGTCATAAAGACTATGAAAAGTCTTTATGACATCCATCAATAAAGGGGATTTGCACTGACGTGAATCTTCGTGCTGGAGTGCCGGTGAAATTTGCATTTGAATCTGCCTGACCAAACTCGCAGCCTACAGCCAATGCACCAAGTATGGGCAGAAAATGGCCATTTAAGTACATTCAAATATTCAAACTAACCGAATATGAAAGCAGAGAGGACTCCAACATGTCAAAAAAGAACAAGACAGTAAAAAAGTGATGGACCAAATGTGGACATTGCTGAGGAAACATCTTACCTGCTAAGGACTAATGACCCAGAAAGAATTGAAGTCCCCCGTCCTTCCACTTTCTCCTCTTTCTCCCACTTGTCCCATGTCACCTGTCCTCCCTCTTCCTCCCTCTCCCACCTGTGCCATATCATCTGTCCTCCCCCTTCCGCCCTCTCCCACCTATCCCATGTCACCTGTTCTCCCCCTTCCTCCATATCCCACCTGCCCCATGTCACCTGTCCTCCTCCTTCCTCTCTTTCCCACCAATCCAATGTCACCTGTCCTCCCCCTTCCTCCCTTTCTTACCTGTCCCATGTCACCTGTCCTCCCCCTTGCTCCCTTTCTCACCTATTCTATGTCACCTGTCCTCCCCCTTTCTCCTCTGTCCCACTTGTCCCATGTCACTTTTCCTCCCTTTCTCACCTCTTTCATGTCACCTGTCCTCCCCCTTCCTCACCTGTCCTAAGTCACCTGTCCTCCCCCTTTCTCCTCACTCCCACTTGTCCCATGCCACCTGTCCTCCCCCATATCCCACCTGTCTCATGTCACCTGTCCTCCCCCTTCCTCCTCTCTCATCCCATGTCACCTGTCCTCTCCCTTTCTCCTCTCTCCCACTCATCCCATGTCACCTGTCCCATGTCACCTGTCCTCTCCCTTTCTCCTCTCTCCCACTCATCCCATGTCACCTGTCCTCCCCTCTCCCACCTGTCCCATGTCACCTGTCCTCCCCCGTCAGTCCCATGTCACCCACCCTCCCCCTTTCGTTTCTCTCTCCAACTTGTCCCATGTCACCTAACCTCCCCCATCTTTCCTTTCCCACCTGTTCCATGTCACCTGTCCTTCCCATTTCTCTTTTGTCTTCCACTTGTCAAATGTCACCTGTCCTCTTCCTTTCTCCTCTCTCTGCCACTTGTCACATGTCCTCTGTATCCTTGGGCAACCTTTGACATCTCTATATAACTCTGTGGTTTCGGAGGGTTTGTTGTTTCCACCCCTTACAATGAGTCCTATTGCTCTTTATTACAATTAATCTATTTCAATTCAGAAAATGGGCTCTATGCTGGAATATAAGGGTTGATATGGCCTAATGAGAGCCATATATGTCGACGAGAAGGAGATATTAGAGAACTTACTGAAATTCAATACATTCAAAAGTTCAATATCTCAACTTCTTTTGCACAATAACTGATTATATTCTGGCTTTACCCCTTCCACCTCTATTATTGATTTTATGCTGGTTTCCACCCTCCACCTTTATTATTAATTGGTGCTCTTAGTATTGGCAGAGCTGGAATGGATGAGATGGTGGGATATGCCAGTGCTCAGGACTTACCTTATCTCCTCATAGCCATCACTGACGCCCACCTACAGACAGAGACCTCCAGCTGGATGTCCCCGGGAGGGGGGCTCTGCTTTATAAAGACTCCCCCTACCTCTGCGTGGAGTGCCAGGCACAATGCAGATAATGTGGAACTCTCCGGATGGCTCATAGTTTTGCTGATGCCAGGATGCTGTGTGACATTGTTACTGGAATCAGCAAGCTGGCACAAACGTATCCAGGAACGTCCACTGACACAAAGCACACCAGGCCAGGGATAAAAGTGACAAGTACAGACTTCAAAATAGAGAACACAGAATGTATTATGCACAACAGTCAGTAGCGTCACAAGGGGGGTGTGGGGGGTGCGGCCCGCACCCGGGTGTCACCATTGCAGGGGTGACACCAAAATGACTGACTGTCAATTTGGTTTCACCCCCTCTAAAAAGTCGGGCACTCGGTCATGGACCGAGAGCCCGACAGTGTCAGGAGAGAGGAGGGGACCCGGCGACATATCTCATCCTGCAGGGTGAATGTCCCCTCCTCGCTCTGCTGGCGTCCATCACCAAGATGGGCACCGGCAGGCATCAATCAGATGGCCCCGCATGCGCGGTGACTCCCGGCCTCGGGACGCCCCTGACCACAGTATATACTGTATGTTGTGTAAAAGATAGACTGCAAAGTAAATACTACAGGGTGGGGCACGAAAAAGTAGCCCGCCTCCAATACCGGTACCACGCTCTTTGGAGGAGGCCGCTGCCTCTTGCTCTCTGTCTGGCAATGTAGTGTCGCCCCGTGTGCAGTGTTCCGGCTTTATTTTGCCTTCCTATTTAGTCCTTCTGTGCACATCCCGTCAGAAAGATGGTGTTCTCCCTGATTGTGATTGTGGAAGGTTATATGCAAAGCGGAACCCCAAAGAGCCCACCACAGACCCTGCAGAGCCCTGCCCACCATAGAGCCCACCACAGATCCTGCAAAGCCGCCCTGAGACCTTGTAGAGCCCACCACAGATCCTGCACAGCCCCCCTGAGACCCTGCAGAGCCCCTCACAGATCCTGCACAGCCCCCCTGAGACCCTGCAGTCTT
>NW_017307091.1:450911-455572 GCF_000935625.1 Nanorana parkeri
GTAAAAGATACAGTCAGTAGCGTCACAAGGGGGGTGTGGGGGGTGCGGCCCGCACCCGGGTGTCACCATTGCAGGGGTGACACCAAAATGACTGACTGTCAATTTGGTTTCACCCCCTCTAAAAAGTCGGGCACTCGGTCATGGACCGAGAGCCCGACAGTGTCAGGAGAGAGGAGGGGACCCGGCGACATATCTCATCCTGCAGGGTGAATGTCCCCTCCTCGCTCTGCTGGCGTCCATCACCAAGATGGGCACCGGCAGGCATCAATCAGATGGCCCCGCATGCGCGGTGACTCCCGGCCTCGGGACGCCCCTGACCACAGTATATACTGTATGTTGTGTAAAAGATAGACTGCAAAGTAAATACTACAGGGTGGGGCACGAAAAAGTAGCCCGCCTCCAATACCGGTACCACGCTCTTTGGAGGAGGCCGCTGCCTCTTGCTCTCTGTCTGGCAATGTAGTGTCGCCCCGTGTGCAGTGTTCCGGCTTTATTTTGCCTTCCTATTTAGTCCTTCTGTGCACATCCCGTCAGAAAGATGGTGTTCTCCCTGATTGTGATTGTGGAAGGTTATATGCAAAGCGGATCGATTAAGGAAACGCAAGAGGCCTTCGCCGACAAGTACCACCAGCTAAACGTTGTATTCAGAGTCTGGTTCAGAAATGGCGTCAAACCGGCTCTGTCTCCAACATTAAGAAATCGAGGCCTCCATCAGTCCGGACGCCCGAAGTCGTCCATTCAGCAGCGGATTGCAAGCAGCCCCCCGAAAATCAACTCGAAGACTGTCTCAGCAAGTTGGTGTATCACGAGCTACGTGTCGGCGAGTGCTGAAATCTCTGAACCTCAAACCGTTATGAATAACATGTGTACAAGAACTGAAAGAGCCCGACAAAGCTAAACGCGTAAATTACTGTACATGGTTGCTGAATATGATTGCTGATGGACATTTGGACCCATTGTTGTACTTCATGACGGACAAAGCTTGGTTTAATTTATCAGGTCACGTAAATTCCAAGAATACAAGGTACTAGTCCGCTGAAAATCCCCACTTGACTCCTGAAACACCACTTCACGATGAGAAAATTGGCATTTGGTGCGCGGTGTCAGGAACACGAATAGTGGACCCAATTTTTTGGGAATCAACTGTGAATACTGCGGTTTACCTGGACATCTTTGAACAATTTTACGACCAACTAACACCAGAAGAAAAAATGTACTGCTTTTTCCAACAAGATGGGGCAACATACAGTGGTGTATTCTGGTTTGGGGCAGCCCTAGGCAAGACTAAACTTGGGCCCCCCACCCACACTAAATCTGCAGGATCTCAGGGGGGCTGTGCAGGATTTGTGGTGTCCTCTACCATAGACCCTGCAGAGCCCACCACAGATCCTGCACAGCCCCCCTGAGACTCTCAGGTGGGCTGTGCAGAATCCATACTGGGCCTGCAGGGTCCCTTTAGCAGCAGTGTGATCCTCTTACCTGCTGCTTGGTCCCTGGCCTACTCCACCGCTGGACTGCTGCTGCAGGACCCGGCCTTCTCCGCAGCCCGACAGTTCTTCGGTGACCCAGCTTCCTAAGACGCGACGGCGCCCTGGCTTCGCCCCTTCCTGATCCGACGTCGCTTTGTCGCCTGGCCCCTCCGGCTGCTCCACCTCGCCCCCTCCTGCTGCTCCCCCTCCTCTGCCTCATCTGCCTCCTCCACCACCGCTTCCTCTCGCCTCCTCGCCGACTCCTCTACGTCTTCCGACTCCTCCGCCCAGGCGCCTAACTGTTTTGGGGGCGCAATTTTTGCCACCCCTCTGAAAACTGCCGCCCAAGGCGAACGCCTTGTTTGCCTCACGGCAGATACGCCCCTGGCAAAATGTCATACCTCACGCGACTTACTGGCACGGGTTCATGAACTGTTTATGGAGGAGCAAAATGTGAGCACATGGTTATGGCCACCACGTCCCCCGTACTTGTCCACATGTGATTTTTATCTGTGGGGAAATGTAAAGCAGAAAGTATACGCCAACAATCCACATACCCTGGATGAACTGAAGGAAAATATCGCGAACATTATCCACAGCTTCACTGTTGAAGAGCTGCAAGCAGTATCAGCCAACATGCTCCAACGTGCCCAAAGGTGCATAGACGTGAACACGGACCAGTTTCAGCATCTGCTGTAACTTGTAGGTAAGTGAATGAAAACAATCCACTTGCTCGTTCAGCTTGTCATACTATCGCCTACTTTTCCGTGGCCCACCCTGTATATGGTGTATGTGATATATTGAGCATAGTATTTACTATGTGGTATATGGAATACAGAGCTCATAGTATATACTATATGGTGTATGGAATACAGAGCTCATAGTTTATACTATATGGAGTATGAAGTGTAGGGCACATAGTATATACTATATAGAGTATGAAGTGTAGGCCATATAGTATATACTATATGGTGTATAAAAGATAGAGATCATAGTGTATACTATATGGTGTATAAAAGATAGAGACCATGGTATATACGATATGGTGTATGTAGTATAGAGCACATAGTAAATATTATATGGAGTATGAAGTATAGAGACCATAGTATATACCAGGCCTCAAAATTTCCACTCGCCCCCTCGCAATTGGCGAGTGAAAATTGCGGAGGGGGCGAGTGGAATGTCAGCAATGGTGCCTCGCCGGCGGGACTAGGGATGGAATACTACCACCCCGGCAATCTCTCACTTCTGTTTTCTCTTCTCTTTCTCACCTGCTGCAGCTACAGAGCGGCCGAGCCCGAGAAGGAGAAGAGAGAACAGAAGCGAGCGAGCGATTGCCACGGCGGTAGTGTTCCATCCAGAGCCGGAGCTTGCTCTCTGCGCTCACTCTCTTTCGTCCCGGGCCGCTTCAGCTCCACTCAGAGAGGTGGCTCTGATTATACCCGTTATCGCTCCCTCTCTCTCCTTCTGGCCGCTTTGAAGCTGCAGCGGCCGGGAGCAGAGAGAGGGAACGCTGACAGGTGTGATCGTAGCTGCTTCCTGGAGCTGGAGCTGGAGCGGTCGGGAGAAGGGAAAAGAGGTGATCGTTCAGCGGTGTGATTCTGAGCAGTCTTAAAGAGCCCCCCCCTCCCAGTCCACATCTTTTGGACGTTATTAATCTGAGTTGCCCCACTCAGACTATATGGAGGATGAAGTGTAGAGCTCATCGTATATACTCTATGGTGTATGTAATACTCATAGTATGTATGTATGTATAGCATAGAGATCACAGTGCAGTGTGTGTGAAGCAGAGAGCACCTTACATTGTATGTTATTGGTATTACAATGTTCCTGATTGCCAGGGCCAGTCTCGGGTTTGAACATTTATTATTGGAATATCTTGTTCTGGAAATTGTCCTTTATTTTCAGATTTTGAAAGCTAGACAAGAAAATATGTTTCTGTAAAATGTTTCTTTTCAATATTTATTGACATTGAGAACGGCGTCCATCAGTCCAGAAGAGGTGATAGCGGAGGATGGTGGCACCTCTGTTCCTCAGAGAGATTGCCATTCATCCCCCTCGCCCCCATCGTTCTTCAGCTAAGTGACCCTGGAAGTCTATATGATGATCTCTGATCCGATATTTAGTGTTTATAAGCGGTCAGTTCTCTGTATTTTACTACAAGCTTCCCACACAACTAGCACAGGCTCTTCTCCACGTGTGAAATCTTCTGTACATCAGGTTCCTCAGGCTCCTCCTGGGTGGGGCTTTCAACACAGTTTAGTCTTCCAGGCTGCGGAATGCCGTCTGCATCTCCTCATACAGCTGGGCATAGTCAGCTTTAATCTTGGCTTCCCCATCCTTTACCGGATCCTGAGAAGGAAGGAAGACCAGATCAAATCTCATGTACAATGTCTGCAGCTTCAGTATTACTCATATCTTAGGTCCATCTACTTTTTCCAGGACTGAGCTGGAGTATCTCTGCTGCTTTAATTTACATGTCATTGACCGCATTAATATGTGTCACATGCCAGCCTAACTCTAACCCTAGAACACAGAAGATCCAGCCTAACTCTAACCCTAGAACACAGAAGATCCAGCTTAATTCTGACCCTAGAACACAGAAGTTGCTGTCTATCTCTAACCCTAGAACACAGAAGATCCAGCCTATCTCTAACCGGAGAACACAGAAGATTCAGCCTATCTCTAACCGGAGAACACAGAAGATTCAGCCTATCTCTAACCGGAGAACACAGAAGATTCAGCCTATCTCTAACCCTATGACACAGAAGATCCAGCCTATCTCTAACCCTATGACACAGAAGATCCAGCCTAACTCTAACCCTAGAACATGGAAAATCCAGCCTAACTGATCCTAGAACACAGAAAATCCAGCCTATCTCTAACCCTAGGACACAAAAGATCCAGCCTAACTCTCACCCTAGAACACAGAAGATTTAGCCTAACTCTCACCCTAGAACACAGAAGATCCAGCCTAACTCTAACCCTAGAACACAGAAGATCCAGCCTATCTCTAACCCTAGAACACAGAAGATCCAGCCTAACTCTAACGCTAGAACACAGAAGATCCAGCCTATCCCTAACCCTAGAACACAGAAGATCCAGCCTATCTCTAACACTAGAACACAGAAGATCCAGCCTATCTCTAACACTAGAACACAGAAGATCCAGCCTATCTCTAACCCTAGAACA